>NC_057813.1:495770256-496070256 GCF_018294505.1 Triticum aestivum
TTATGCTTTACCTGTACTTCATGCCCACGCCTTTTGTTATTACGTTGAGATGCTGTAGCATATTGTTTTGATGCTTGCAAGATGCCTAGTTGCTGTTATGGACAGATTGTTGTTATGCTTTGTATAGTGTATGCGTTGAACCGTTGCTTCGTTTTGAGTGTGCTCTATATAAAACTTGCTTGATTTTGCATGTTGTTTCATATTATCATGTTGCATCCTTGTTTTGAGGTGTTTGCTTGATGTTTGTATGCATTTTGCATCGATGTCATGTTTAACTTGTTTTGCTCATATCTTCTAGGCCGTAGCTCCGAACTAAATGAACTTTATATGTAACTTGACTAGAATTTCGTGTAGATCATCTTGGTGCATCTTAACTTGCTGTTTAACTACTTGAATATAAGGTTTATTCAGATCTGTACCAATTTCGAAATTTGCACATGAGGACTTACCGGAATTGTTATATGTTGTTCCCGGCCTCATTTAAACTTGCCTTGATGTGTTGTTCTTGTTTGCATCATCTCTTGCCATGAGTAGCTTCATGTAGCTTTGTCATGCATCATGCTTGTTGTGCATCATGTCTTGTCTATGTGTGGTGTGTTTACCATGTTGTGTGCTTCTTCTCGATAGTTCCCGTTTCGTTGCGATCGTGAGGATGCGTTCGTCTACGTGTGGTTCGTCTTCGTGGCTTCATCTTCTTCATGGACTCGTTCTTCTTCCTAGCGGGATTTCAGGCAAGATGACCGCTACCCTGGATCTCACTACTATCATTGCTATGCTAGTTGCTTCGTTCTATCGCTATGCTGCGTTACCTATCTTTTGCTCATCAAGCCTCCCAAATTGCCATGAACCTCTAACCTTTGACACCATTCCTAGCAGACCGTTGCTTGGCTATGTTACCGCTTTGCTCAGCCCCTCTTATAGTGTTGCTAGTTGCAGGCGAAGTTGAAGATTGCTCCATGGTGGACAGGATTTTGGTTGGGATATCACAATATCTCTTATATTATTAATGCATCTATATATTTGGTAAAGGGTGGAAGGCTCGGCCTTATGCCTGGTGTTTTGTTCCACTCTTGCCGCCCTAGTTTCCGTCATACCGGTGTTATGTTCCCGGATTTTGCGTTCCTAACGCGGTCGGGTGATTTATGGGACCCCCCTGACAGTTCGCTTTGAATAAAACTTGTCTAGCAAGGCCCAACCTTGGTTTTACCATTTGCCTCACCACCACCTACCTTTCCCTTGGGAGTAATTAACCCAAGGGTCATCTTTATTTTAGCCCCCCCGGCCAATGCTTGTCTAAGTGTTGGTCCAAACCGAGCGATGTCCGGCGCCCCCTGGGCAACCAGGGTCTATGCCAACCTGACATCTGGCTCATCCGGTGTGCCCTGAGAACGAGATATGTGCAGCTCCTATGGGATTTGTCGGCACAGCGGGAGGTTTTGCTGGTCTTGTTTTACCATTGTCGAAATGTCTTGTAAACCGGGATTCCGAGACTGATTGGGTCTTCCTGGGAGAAGGAATATCCTTCGTTGATCGCGAGAGCTTATCATGGGCTAAGTTAGGACACCCCTGCAGGGTATAAACTTTCGAGAGCCGTGCCCACGGTTATGTGGCAGATGGGAATTTGTTAATGTCCGGTTGTAGATAACTTGACACCTGATCCGAATTAAAATGCATCAACCGCGTGTGTAGCCGTGATGGTCTCTTCTCGGCGGAGTCCGGGAAGTGAACACGGTCTTTGGGTTATGTTTGACGTAAGTAGGAGTTCAGGATCACTTCTTGATCATTGCTAGCTTCACGACCGTTCCTTTGTTTCTCTTCTCGCTCTCATTTGTGTATGTTAGCCACCATATCATGCTTAGTCGCCGCTGCAACCTCACCACTTTACCCCTTCCTTTCCCATTAAGCTTTGCTAGTCTTGATACCCATGGTAATGGGATTGCTGAGTCCTCGTGGCTCACAGATTACTACAACAACAGTTGCAGGTACAGGTTATGCGATGATCATGACGCGAGAGCGATGTTTGCTTGTTTGGAGTTCTTCTTCTGCTTCTTCTTCGATCAGGGGATAGGTTCCAGGTCGGCAGCCTGGGCTAGCAGGGTGGATGTCGTTTGAGTTTCTGTTTGTGTTTCATCCATAGTCGGATGTTGACTCTTGTATGATGATATTGTATTCGTGTGGCATTGTGTGCCTTTTGTATGTATCCCCATCTATTTATGTAATGTTGATGTAATGATATCCACCTTGGAAAAGCATTTCAATATGCGGATCTATCCTTGGTGGGACCTTCGAGTTCCTTTTGGATAGGGTCGCATATTGGGCGTGACAAGTTGGTATCAGAGCCAGGTTCGACCTTAGGAGCCCCCCTTGATTGATCGTGTAGTTTGGCCGTTGTTGAGTCTAGAAGAAAACTGTTTTTGGAGTCTAGTTATATCGGAGAGTAGGAATTCTTTTTACTCCTCAGTCCCTTCGTCGCTCTGGTGAGGAATCTTGACGTAGGTGTTTTGAATTACTCCTATTCCCTTTCAAACTTTCTTTAGGATCACGCAGTTGGTTTTTTCGATCGTTGGTTCTCAGCTCTTTTCATTCGGTGCATTTCTCGTCAAGTTGACTCGAGTCTCTTCATCTTTGCCAAGTTCAATCCTCAGCTCTTTTCGATCGATGTTGTTTCCCTATCCGAAGTTGTCCTTGTTTTTCCCACCCGCCCTCCCTTCTTCTTCTTGAATCCGGAGTCCGTAATCAAGCATCCATCCTACTCGTGTGAAGTCTTTGCCTTCTTTCCTCAATGATTTCAACCGGTGTTTTCTCTTCAAGATATTCGTCGGTTCCCCTTCAAAGTTGCCTTTGTTTTCCCGCCCTCCCACCCTCTTCTTCCCGGAGTCTGACTCTCTCTCGACCATCTATTTCATTTGTGCGGAGCCTCTTCAGTCTTTCGTCAATTATTTCAACAGGTGAATTCTCTTTTGTTTGACATTCTTCATCTCTTTTCTGGTGGATTCAATTCAAGTTTTTCGGGTTGATCACATTCTTTTCCTTTTGTAAAGTGTTCTCCTTACTCGTTTTCCTCTCGTCATTCAATCATTCCGGAGTTCGGAAGACATCTCAGAAGATTCGTCTATGTTCCAATTAATTCGAGGTTGTCACCTCATTCAAATATTTCAATTGTTCCGGCGCATCACCTATCTCTTCAACAATCTTTTCCAACGGTGTTTTCTTTTAGTGGGCCCTAACCAACAGGTCTTTTCCCAGGATCTTACCTGACTCTTTGGTTTCCCCGGAGCTATTCTCAAATTCTTTCAGTGTGACGTAAGAATGAATTCCATCAGTCACATGCCTTTTCCAAGATCGATTTCAAATCATTTCATCGTCGGCTCAACCTCTTTGCTTTTCTTTCTCCCGGAGTATCTCAGTAATTTTGGTGGTGTTTCTCGTCATCATTTGAAGATTGAAGAAGAGTTTTTCCTCTAAATCTTGTCCGTTCTCTCGAAGATTCGCGGTTCTAGCTTCATATCATCCTCTCGAATTATTCCATTTGTCAGATATTCTTTTGCTTACCCATTCGGAGCATGTCAGGAGTTGTTTTTCCATTTCTTTTCACCGGAGGCCATCATTTCAGTTATCGTTCTCTATTTATCCCGGTGCTTCGTTCAAGTGTTCTTTAATCAGCTCATGATCTCTTTATTCTTTTGCATCTAAATCCCCTCTAGCATATTGGTTCTTCTAATTCTTCCCGGTTCCCTTTCATCAGTCATTTCCGAATTCTTACGGTGGTTCGTTCAAGATTCTTTTCTTTGATTATCATATCAATTCATTTGTTCTTTCCAATCTTACCGGTGGTTCATGAAGACTTTCTCAAGTTTTGTGCTATATTCCCCCCTTAATCCTTTTCAACGCGGATAAGTTGTATGCAATCCATTGCTTGTAATCAATTTAATTTGATGAAGGATAAGCATACAATAAATCTTATTCTTATTTCTTCCAAGTGAGTAATCCTTCCTTCGGAGTTTGTTCGTGATGAATAAATTCTAGTTTCAAGTGTTTTCAATTTTTTTCTTTTCCGGAGTTCAATTTCCTCAGCCATTTCGTCGGAACCTCCATCTATATCACCGCAAGGCTCATCTTATTCTTTCTTCCTTAATTCTATCTCATCATCTTTTGTCACCGGAGTTCTTCATGATGTTTCTTCATGATTTAATTCATTCCTCAAGTGTTCATGAAGATTCTTCTCGAAGGAGCTCAAGTATCTTTCCTTCTTGCTTTTTGAAGTGCAATTAATTCTCCGTATTCTTTTGAAGTGGAGTTTTGCATTTCTTCGTTCTTCTCAGCTATCCAATCATTTCCGTTTGTGGCCGGTTATCACCTTATGATCTTGAGATGTTACCACAAGACCACAACGAGCTTATTCTTTTCGTTGTTGATTTTCTCAACAACTCCGTTCAATCCTTCCTTCTAAGTTCAATTCATTCAATTCTTTCAATTCTTCCGGAGGCATTGCTTTGTTCATCTCGTCAAGTGCCATCTCTTTGGGTGAAGCTCGTGTTCTATTCCTCCATGTTTTAGCCGGAGTGCTGCCTAAATTCTTTCAGTCTTATTAGTTTCTTTTCTCATTCTAACCACTCCGGTTAGAACGAGTCGTTTCAGAGTCTATCTTGTCTCCAGGAGCTTTTGATTCTCGTCATATTCGCCATTTCCCTTTCTACCAGAGTGCTCTCGATTCTTTGCTTCTTCTCTTGAGTTCTTGTTTCAGCTCATCCCTTTTTCCCTTCCATCTCGGTCCTAAGATCTCGGGACGATATCTCTTGTTAGTGGAGGAGTGTTGTAACGCCCCGGATTCGATGCGCCAGGTGTCCGCCAGTTATTCGCCATCGCTGCCATGTCATTTGCTTGCGTGTTGCACTTTGCCATGTCATCATATGCATTTCATATCATGTCATCATGTGCATCTCATTTCGCATTCATGTTCGTCTCATGCATCCGAGCATTTTCCCCGTTGTCCGTTTTGCAATCCGGCACTCCTATGTCCTCCGGCGTTCCCCTTTTGTCTCTCGTTGTGAGCGGGTGTTAAACTTTATCGGTATGGCCCGAGGTTTGCCAAGTGGCCTTGGTATAGCACCGGTAGACCGCCTGTCAAGTTTCGTGCCATTTGGAGTCCATTTGATACTCCAACGGTTAACCGGGTAACCGCAAGCCTCTTTTGTCTTGCATCCCAACACCCCTTCCAAAGTGGCCCAAAAGCCATCTAAGTCTCTTCGATGCTCTCGGTCGTTCAATCACGATCGCGTGGCCGAAAACCGCACCTCATTTGGACTCTCCTAGCTCCCTCTACCTATATATATGTGCATCTCTCCCGAAATCCCAGTCTAACCCTAGCAGTCTTCCTCCTCGCGCCGCCGGACATGTCCATCCGCGCCGGACATGTCCACCGGACACATCGCTCCAGCTAACCACGGGCTGCCACGTCATCGCCGCCGCCTCCCGCTCCAACCTCATCGCGCCACCTGTCCCGCGCCGCCGTTCCCCGCGTCGCGGCCCGCCCGGCCCGCAGCCAGCCCGCGCGGCCCACGCGCCGCCGCCACCGCCTCCCGCGCGCCGCCCGGCTCCCACGCCGGCGCCCGCCGCCGCCTCACCGGCGCGCCGCGCCGCCCCTCGCCGGTGCCTCCCCGCGCCGCCACCGGGACCCCGCGCCCGTCCCGCTCCGCCGCCGCTCTGCTCCTCGTGGCCGCGCCCCTCCGGCCGCCCCGAGACCTGCCGCGCGCCGCCCGCGCCATCCCCGGCCCCGCCGTCGCCGGACTTCGCCAGCTCCTCCCGGCCGGCTCCCACGGGCGGCGCCCCCGCGCCCCGCTGCTCCTCGGCGCGGCTCCGGCCAGATCCGGTGACCCCGCGCCCGGATCCGGCGACTCCCCCTCCTCCGGCGAGCTCTTCCCCCCTCTCCGGCCACCACCACGTCTAGCTCCGGCGAGATCCCCGTCCGACCTCGTCATCCGCGCCCGGGTCAACCCTCAGATCCGGAGGTAAAATTTTGCTTGTCCCGAATATTTTTGACATAATCATGCCATGTTCATCGCATCATATATCCATGCATACTGCTCCGTTTCATGCGTGTAATATGTCAAATTGTTCGTCTCGACGAGTACTTCATTTCTTTACATTGCATCATTTTCATTTGAGCTCATCTTGATGCCCGAAATGTTGTTGGAAGAGTGCATGTTGATGTTAATCTGCTGAAACTGTTATAACTTCTTGTTTTGTCATTTTTGTCATGTTTGATGTGTGCATCCTATGAGGTTGATGTCTACATATGTTTTGATCTATGCCATGCCATCTTTCCAGTGGTGCCATCCATGTATTTTTTGTGAGTTGTGTGCTGAGTGCATCGAGCTTGTTAAGTAGGGTACTTGCTGTTGCTATTTTGCTAGACAGATTCTGTTACATTTTGTTGCTATGTAAACCTGCTGCTACAAGTCATTTCGTGCATTATTTTGGAGATATTCACTAAGGATGTTTTGTTATACATGTCTTGCTCTATCCATTCATGCCCTTGGTTGCAATTATAGCCTGCCGTAGCTTGTTGTAATCTTGCTCCAAAGTCGCTAAATAATGTTGCTGTCCGCCTGTTAACATTAAGTTCAATGTTTTCGTGATTGTTTGCTAGTGATCCATGCACCCTATGAACTTGATCTTGCCATGCTTAGCTTCATAAACATGTCTTCTTACTGTTGGTTGCCTTGCCATGCCATGTGTTGCTCTGTGGTGAGTGGTTCAAGCTCACCAACATGCCTACTTATCGTTGTTTCTGCCATGTATGAATCTGTAATATAACTTGCCATGTTTACATGGGTGCCATCATATTTTCTGTGCCCTTTTGGCTCATGGTCAGTAAGGGACTTTTGATATATGCAATTAGTAGATTCATGCCATGCCTTTGTTTGCCATGATAAGTTTCTGTAACATGTTGTTTGCTTGCTCTAAACATTGCAACCTAATGTTATTTCTGCTAAAGTCTGAAACTGTTATAATTTGCAATCTTCCCATGTCCTTTTGAGCATGTTCTCGTCTTTTCTGGAGATAGCTCAGTGTTCATGTTTTGTTATGCTTTACCTGTACTTCACGCCCATGCCCTTTGTTATTACGTTGAGATGCTGTAGCATATCGTTTTGATGCTTGCAAGATGCCTAGTTGCTGTTATGGACAGATTGTTGTTATGCATTGTATAGTGTATGTGTTGAACCGTTGCTCCGTTTTGAGTGTGCTCTATATGAAACTTGCTTGATTTTGCATGTTGTTTCATATTATCATGTTGCATCCTTGTTTTGAGGTGTTTGCTTGATGTTTGTATGCATTTTGCATCGATGTCATGTTTAACTTGTTTTGCTCATATCTTCTAGACCGTAGCTCCGAACTAAATGAACTTTATATGTAACTTGACTAGAATTTCGTGTAGATCATCTTGGTGCATCTTAACTTGCTGTTTAACTACTTGAATATAAGGTTTATTCAGATCTGGACCAATTTCGAAATTTGCATATGAGGACTTACCGGAATTGTTATATGTTGTTCCCGGCCTCATTTAAACTTGCCTTGATGTGTTGTTCTTGTTTGCATCATCTCTTGCCATGAGTAGCTTCATGTAGCTTTCTCATGCATCATGCTTGTTGTGCATCTTGTCTTGTCTATGTGTGGTGTGTTTACCATGTTGTGTGCTTCTTCTTGATAGTTCCCGTTTCGTTGCGATCGTGCGGATGCGTTCGTCTACGTGTGGTTCGTCTTCGTGGCTTCATCTTCTTCATGGACTCGTTCTTCTTCCTAGCGGGATTTCAAGCAAGATGACCGCTACCCTGGATCTCACTACTATCATTGCTATGCTAGTTGCTTTGTTCTATCGCTATGCTGCGTTACCTATCTTTTGCTCATCAAGCCTCCCAAATTGCCATGAACCTCTAACCTTTGACACCATTCCTAGCAGACCGTTGCTTGGCTATGTTACCGCTTTGCTCAGCCCCTCTTATAGCGTTGCTAGTTGCAGACGAAGTTGAAGATTGCTCCATGGTGGACAGGATTTTGGTTGGGATATCACAATATCTCTTATATTATTAATGCATCTATATATTTGGTAAAGGGTGGAAGGCTCGGCCTTATGCCTGGTGTTTTGTTCCATTCTTGCCGCCCTAGTTTCCATCATACCGGTGTTATGTTCCCGGATTTTGCGTTCCTAACGCGGTCGGGTGATTTATGGGACCCCCCTGACAGTTCGCTTTGAATAAAACTTGTCCAGCAAGGCCCAACCTTGGTTTTACCATTTGCCTCACCACCACCTACCTTTCCCTTGGGAGTAATCAACCCAAGGGTCATCTTTATTTTAGCCCCCCCCCCCGGGCCAATGCTTGTCTAAGTGTTGGTCCAAACCGAGCGATGTCCGGCGCCCCCTGGGCAACCAGGGTCTATGCCAACCCGACGTCTGGCTCATCCGGTGTTCCCTGAGAACGAGATATGTGCAGCTCCTATCGGGATTTGTCGGCACAGCGGGAGGTTTTGCTGGTCTTGTTTTACCATTGTCAAAATGTCTTGTAAACCGGGATTCCGAGACTAATCGGGTCTTCCTGGGAGAAGGAATATCCTTCGTTGATCGTGCGAGCTTATCATGGGCTAAGTTGGGACATGCCTGCAGGGTATAAACTTTCGAGAGCCATGCCCACGGTTATGTGGCAGATGGGAATTTGTTAATGTCCGGTTGTAGGTAACTTGACACCTGATCCGAATTAAAATGCATCAACCGCGTGTGTAGCCGTGATGGTCTCTTCTCGGCGGAGTCCGGGAAGTGAACACGGGCTTTGGGTTATGTTTGACGTAAGTAGGAGTTCAGGATCACTTCTTGATCATTGCTAGCTTCACGACCGTTCCTTTGTTTCTCTTCTCGCTCTCATTTGCGTATGTTAGCCACCATATCATGCTTAGTCGCTGCTGCAACCTCACCACTTTACCCCTTCCTTTCCCATTAAGCTTTGCTAGTCTTGATACCCATGGTAATGGGATTGCTAAGTCCTCGTGGCTCACAGATTACTACAACAATAGTTGCAGGTATAGGTTATGCGATGATCATGACGCGAGAGCGATGCTTGCTTGCGTTGAGTTCTTCTTCTGCTTCTTCTTCGATCAGGGGATAGGTTCCAGGTCGACAGCCTGGGCTAGCAGGGTGGATGTCGTTTGAGTTTCTGTTTATGTTTCATCCGTAGTCGGATGTTGACTCTTGTATGATGATATTGTATTCGTGTGGCATTGTGTGCCTTTTGTATGTATCCCCATCTATTTATGTAATGTTGATGTAATGATATCCACCTTGCAAAAGCGTTTCAATATGCGGGTCTATCCTTGGTGGGACCTTCGAGTTCCTTTTGGATAGGGTCGCATATTGGGCGTGACATCAACTTCAATACCTCTTTCGGAAACTTTGTGCCCCAAAACAATACCTTCATTAACCATAAAGTGGCACTTTTCCCAATTCAAGACAAGATTAGTTTCTTCACATCTCTGCAAAACTCGATCAAGATTGCTCAAGCAATCATCAAAAGAGGAACCATAGATGGAAAAGTCGTCCATGAAAACCTCACAAATCTTTTCACAGAAGTCAGAGAATATAGCCATCATGCATCTTTGAAAGGTAGCAGGTGCATGACATAAACCAAAAGGCATACGTCTATAAGAAAAAGTACCAAAAGGGCATGTAAAAGTAGTCTTTGATTGATCTCTAGCCGACACAGGTATTTAAGAGAAACCAGAATAAGCATCTAGAAAGCAGTAATGTGTATGTTTGCATAATCTTTCTAGCATTTGATCGATAAAAGGTAAGGGGTAATGATCTTTCTTAGTAGCTTTATTTAATTTGCGGAAATCAATTACCAACCTATAACCTGTGATAATTCTTTGTGGAATCAATTCATCTTTATCATTAGGAACAACTGTAATACCTCCCTTCTTAGGGACACAATGGACAGGGCTTACCCACTGACTATCAGCAACGGGATAAATTATACCTGCCTCCAGAAGCTTGAGTATTTCTTTTCTTACCACTTCTTTCATTTTAGGATTCAGACATCGTTGAGGATCACGAAATGGTTTGGCATCTGCTTCCAAATTCATTTTATGTTGACATAGAGTGGGACTAATGCCCTTAAGATCATCAAGAGTATATCCAATAGCAGCGTGATGCTTCTTCAGAGTTTTCAATAATCTTTCTTCTTCATGCTCTGAAAGGTTAGCACTAATAATAACAGGATATATCTTCTTTTCATCAAGATAAGCATATTTAAGATTATTAGGAAAAGGTTTGAGCTCAAACACAGGATCACCCTTGGGTGGAGGGGGATCCCCTAAAATTTCAACAGGTAAATTGTGTTGCAGAATAGGTTCCTGTTTAAAGAATACTTCATCTATTTCCCTTCTTTCATTCATGAACATATCATTTTCATGGTCTAGCAAATAGTGTTCTAAAGGATCACTAGGAGGTACGGCAATAGAAGCAAGACCAATAATATCATCCTTACTAGGCAATTCTTCCTCACGATGTTGTTTACTAAATTTAGAGAAATTAAACTCATGAACCATATCATCCAAGCCAATAGTAACAACATTCTTTTCGCAATCTATCTTAGCATTAACAGTATTCAAGAAGGGTCTACCAAATATAATGGGACAAAAGCTATCTTGCGGAGAAGTAAGAACAAGAAAATCAGCAGGATATTTAGTTTTCCCACACAAGACTTCAACATCTCTAACAATCCCAATTGGTGAAATAGTATCTCTATTGGCAAGCTTAATCGTGACATCAATACCTTCTAACTCAGTAGGTGCAATTTCATTCTTAATTTCTTCGTATAAAGTATGCGGTATAACACTGGCACTAGCACCCATATCAAATAAGCCATGACAACAATGATCTCCTATTTTAACAGAAATAACAGGCACGCCTACCACTGGTCTATGCTTATCCTTAGCACAAGGCTTAGTAATTCTAGCAGTTTCACCATCGAACTGAATAACATGCCCGTCAATATTATCAGACAAGAGATCTTTAACAATAGCAATATTAGGTTCTACTTTAACTTGCTCAGGGGGTACATGAGTTCTGATATTGCTTTTGCTAACAACACTTGAAGCTTTAGCATGATCCTTTACTCTAACAGGGAAGGGTGGTTTCTCAACATAAGAAGTAGGAACAATAGGATCATTATAAGTGACAGTCTTTTCTTCAACTTTAATAGGTGCAGCTACTTTTACTTCTATGGGAGGATGATATTTAAACCACTTCTCCTTAGGGAGATCAACATAAGTAGCAAAAGATTCACAGAAAGAAGCTACTATCTCAGAGTCAAGTCCATATTTAGTGCTAAACTTACGGAAAATATCGGTGTCCATAAAAGATTTAACACAATCAAACTTAGGTGTCATACCTTAATCCTTACCTTCGTCGAGGTCCCAATCTTCAGAGTTGCGTTTAATTCTATCCAATAAGTTCCATCTGAATTCAATAGTCTTCATCATAAAAGAGCCAACACAAGAAGTATCGAGCATGGTTTGATTATTATGAGAAAGCCGAGCATAAAAACTTTGCATAATTATTTCTCTCGAGAGCTCATGATTGGGCATGAATATAACATTGATTTAAGCCTCCCCCAAGCTTGAGCGATGCTTTCTCCTTCGCAAGGCCAGAAATTATATATATAATTGCGATCACGATGAACAAGATGCATAGGGTAATACTTTTGATGAAATTCCAATTTCAATGTTTTATAGTCCCACGATCTCGTATCACATAGCCTATACCATATCAATGCGTCTTCCCTCAAAGATAAAGGGAAGACCTTCTTCTTAGCAACATCGTGGGGTACACCTGCAAGCTTAAATAATCCTCAAACTTCATCCACATATAATAAGTGCTCATCAAGATGCTTTGTTCCATCTCCTGTAAAAGGGTTAGCTAGCAGTCTTTCCATCATACCCGAAGGAAATTCAAAAGGAGTTTCATTTTCAATAGGTTCAGTAGGTTGAGGAGAAACTCTTTGCTCTATTGGATGGGGCGAAGATACCCCGAACAAGGCCCTCAGAGAATTACTTTCCATAGTAACAAGTGACAGTAAATTTCAGCACACTATATAAATTTTTCCTTACCAAATTCCACCTACCAAAGGCGCTACACTCCCCGGCAACGGTGCCAGAAAAGAGTCTTGATGACCCACAAGTATAGGGGATCTATCGTAGTCCTTTCGATAAGTAAGAGTGTCAAACCCAATGAAGAGCAAAAGGAAATTATAAGCGGTTTTCAGCAAGGTATTCTCTGCAAGTACTGAAATAAGTGGTAACAGATAGTTTTGTGATAAGGTAAATTGTAACGAGCAACAAGTAATAAAAGTAAATAAGGTGCAGCAAGGTGGCCCAGTCCTTTTTGTAGCAAAGGACAAGCCGGAACAAACTCTTATAATAGGAAAAGCGCTCCCGAGGACACATGGGAATATCGTCAAGCTAGTTTTCATCACGTTCATATGATTCACGTTCAGTACTTTGATAATTTGATATGTGGGTGGACCGGTGCTTGGGTGTTGTTCGTACTTGAACAAGCATCCCACTTATGATTAACCTCTATTGCAAGCATCCGCAACTACAACAAAAGTATTAAGGTAAACCTAACCATAGCATGAAACATGTGGATCCAAATCAGCCCCTTACGAAGCAACGCATAAACTAGGGTTTAAGCTTCTGTCACTCTAGCAACCCATCATCTACTTATTACTTCCCAATGCCATCCTCTAGGCCCAAATAATGGTGAAGTGTTATGTAGTCGATGTTCACATAACACCACTAGAGGCTAGACAACATACATCTTATCAAAATATCAAACGAATACCAAATTCACATGACTACTAATAGCAAGACTTCTCCCTTGTCCTCAGGAACAAACGTAATTACTCACAAAGCATATTCATGTTCATAATCAGAGGGGTAATAATATGCATATAGGATCTGAACATATGATCTTCCCCCAAATAAACCAACTAGCATCAACTACAAAGAGTAATCAACACTACTAGCAACCTACTAGCAACAATCCCGGACTTTGAGACAAGAATTGGATACAAGAGATGAACTAGGGTTTGGAGATGAGATGGTGCTGGTGAAGATGTTGATGGAGATTGTCCTCTCCCGATGAGAGGAGCGTTGGTGATGACGATGGTGATGATTTCCCCCTCCCGGAGGGAAGTATCCTCGGCAGAACAGCTCTGTCGGAGCTCTAGATTGGTTCTGCCAAGGTTCCACCTCATGGCGGCGGAGTCTCGTCCCGAAAGGTTGCTTCTGATTTTTTTTCTCATCGAAAGACTTCATATAGGAGAAGATGGACGTCGGAGACCCACCAGGGGGCCCATGAGGTAGGGGGCGCGCCTTAGGAGGCCCCCCCCCACCCTCGTGAGCAGGGTGTGGGCCCCCTGAACTTCATCTTTGGCGAGGATTTTTCTTTATTTATTTTAATATATTCCATGGAGTTTTAGGACTTTTGGAGTTGCGCAGAATAGGTCTCTAAAATTTGCTCATTTTCCAGCCCAGAATTCCAGCTGCCGGCATTCTCCCTCCTTATGTAAACCTTGTAAAATAAGAGAGAATAGTCATAAGTATTGTGACATAACGTGAAATAACAGCCCATAATGCAATAAATATCGATATAAAAGCATGATGCAAAATGGACGTATCAGAAAGCGCATTTGCGCCCGAAGAACAAATGAAATACACTTACCCAAAGAGGAAGCGCACTTCACGCGATATGCTTTCTGCTGATGAAAACGCACACGCGCGAAACGTCTCCACTTGCCACGTCAGCGTTAGCGGGGTCAACCCCCCGGGTCACTGACTGGTGGGGCCGTGGGGTCCACGCGCTTGGTCAACTCCCTCCTCCCGCTCCTCCTCTTCTCCCCCTTAACGCGGGTGCAGAACAGAGGGAGGGGCGCCGGCGCTGGCCTCGCGGCTCCGGACAACTCCGGCCAAGGGGAGGACACCGGCGAGTGCGGCGCAGCACACCGCATCCATCCAGGGGGAAAACAAGCCTCAGGGAGGAGTGGGGAGGCAGCTACGGTTGGTGGAAGAAGGAGGCAGAGGCGGCGGTTGATCTTGGGGCATGCGGCCAAGGTGGCTCTGGCGATGGGGCGAGGACATGGGGAGGACCGCCGGGGTCTGGGTGGAGCTATGGTGAGGTCAGGAGGGAGGGGGAGGGCTCGGATGGCTCGGATTTAAGCCAAGCTTCGCGGCGGCCATGGCGGCAAAGAGAGGTGGGGAGGGGCTCTTGAGCTCGAGGGAGAGGCCGGGGAGGTTGCTGGAGGTGGTGTGAGACTGGTGTTGAGGTCGAACAGCCTCGGGGTGGGCTATATATAGGCGTGGCGAGGGAGTGTCGCGCTAGCATCACGGCGGACGCATGTGCGCATGCTCAAGCTTGGGGGAAGGCGACGGGGAGACACAGGGAGGAGCCCACGGGGCTGAGGGAGCCCACGGAGCACGGGGAGGAAGAAGACGGCGACGAATAGAGCCAAACGGCCACTGTTTGCCCGTGGTCACGCGGCGGTGAGTGTCAGTGAGCAAGCGGACGGAGGGGGAGAGGGGTCCAGGGAGTGGGCGATGATGAGGGCTATCTGGTGGACACGCTCACGCGCGCGAAGCCGACGATCGGGGGAGGGGATCGAGCAAGAAACCATCCAACTCACGTCCATGGCATGCCAGAGAGGTGGTCACCGTGCGCACTGCTGCACACAGTGTCACAAGCGATGTCAAACGATGTCTGGGGTGGAGTCCTTCCTGGGTAGGTTGCAACTGAGGTGGTAACTTGGTTAAAGACGCAGTGGTTAAATGATAGTCATCACCTGAAGTTTACTGCAGTAAACTTGGCCGTGCACTGGTGATCAACAGGAAAGTGATTGTGGTCAATGGATTTGTCTGGGGTGATTAGCTTAGGAAGAACTACCATACTGGGGAGTTTGGCAGGAAATGGACCAAGATTTAATGCACTTGCTTTGCAACTGCATAATCTGGTCCAGAAACTTGATCAGGAATGTGCACTCACATGGAGTGTCAAATTGAGCTCAAATTGAGGAAGGCAGAGTCATTTGGTCCTATGAAGATGCTCAAAAATTCTCATACCAATTGGCCAAGCCAACTGGTACTTGCTTCACAAACATCTCCTTTGGACAGAAACTTGCAAAAATTCTAGAGGAATAATGGCTTGATGAACCATGCCCAAAATGGGTGGAGGTAGGTTATATGGATAATAGAAGGCCTAGAAAAATTGGCAGCCATAATGGAGCAAGATAAAATATACTTGCTTTACAAACTAAAATTTTGGATAGAATCAAAGAATTGAAGATGAGCTCACATGGAGGCATGACATGAGCTCTACTTTGGTGGAGGGCTTTTATATGATCATATGAGGGATCATGCAAAATGGCAACTCATTTGGATATGCCTAGTGTGCACCTCCTTCACAAACCTTCTTTCTAGATAGAAACTTTGGAAAATCATAATTAAATAATTACCAGGCAAATGAGGTTGCATTTTGGCATGTGGCAATTATATGGACAGGACAAGGTGTCCAAGGATTTTGAGGTCAATTGGGAAAAGGAAAATAGCACTTGCTTCACAATGTGCCATTTAGGGCAGAATAGGAAATGAATTATTTGAGCATGATGATAAACATGACAAATGAAATATTTTTCCATATTTGAGAAAGATATGGCCCAAAAAATTTATGAGAATTATTTGGGAATTTTAGGAGTGATGGAAATAAAGGTTGCTCCACAACCTAGGGCAATTTGAGTTATTCCTTTAATAGAAAAGGAATATTCGCAATAAAAAGAATATTGGGATTTGGGCTAGGATGAAAATGACAGGGTCTAGGGAAGGATTTGGGAATGAGAAGCCACTCTGGAAACAAAGAAGAGGGCACCTTCTTCAGTTTCCAGACCACAACGCCACGGAAAAAGAAAAATCAAGCAAAAACCTCAAAAAAACAAAAGAAAAAGAAAGGGCCAAAAATCTGGCTGTCACATGGAAGCGGAACTGCCCCAAGTATTTGGCGGATAAGAAGGATGGCAAGATGAACAAAGGTATATGTGATATACATGTTATTGATGTGAACCTTACTAAAGCTCGCAGTAGCACCTGGGTATTTGATACTGGTTCTGTTGCTAATATTTGAACCTCAAAACAGGGACTACAGATTAAGCTAAGATTGGCTAAGGCCGAGGTGAAGATGCGCGTAGGAAATGGTTCCAAAGTCAATGTGATCGCTGTCGGCATGCTACCTCTACATCTACCTTCGGGATTAGTTTTAGACCTGAATAATTGTTATTTTGTGCCAGCGTTGAGCATGAACATTATATTTGGATCTTGTTTGATGCGAGACAATTATTCATTTAAATCTTAGAATAATGGTCGTTCTATTTATATGAGTAATATCTTTTATGGTCATGCACCCTTGAAGAGTGGTCTATTTTTGATGAATCTCGATAGTAGTAATACACATATTCATAATGTTGAAGCCAAAAGATGCAGAGTTGATAATGATAGTGCAACTTATTTGTGGCACTGCCGTTTGGGTCATATTGGTGTAAAGCGCATGAAGAAACTCCATTCTGATGGACTTTTGGAATCACTTAATTATGAATCACTTGGTACTTGCGAACCATGCCTCATGGGCAAGATGACTAAAACGCCGTTCTTCGGAACACTGGAGCGAGCAACAGATTTATTGGAAATCATACATACTGATGCATGTGGTCTGATGAATATTGAGGATCGCGGCAGGTATCGTTATTTTCTCACCTTCACAGATGATTTGAGCAGATATGGGTATATCTACTTAATGAAACATAAGTCTGAAACATTTGAAAAGTTCAAAGAATTTCAGAGTGAAGTAGAAATTCATCGTAACAAGAAAATAAAGTTTCTACGATCTAATCATGGAGGAGAATATTTGAGTTTGGTCTTCATTTGAAACAATGCGGAATAGTTTCCCAACTCACGCCACCCGGAACACCACAGCGTAATGGTGTGTCTGAACGTCGTAATCGTACTTTACTAGATATGGTGCGATCTATGATGTCTCTTACTGATTTACCGATATCATTTTGGGGTTATACTTTAGAGACGGCTGCATTCACGTTAAATAGGGCACCATCTAAATCCGTTGAGACGGCACCTTATGAACTATGGTTTGGCAAAAAACCAAAGTTGTCATTTCTTAAAGTTTGGGGATGCGATGCTTATGTGAAAAAGCTTCAACCTGATAAGCTCGAACCCAAATCGGAGAAATATGTCTTCATAGGATACCCAAAGGAGACTGTTGGGTACACCTTCTATCACAGATCCGAAGGCAAGACATTCATTGCTAAGAATGGATCCTTTCTAGAGAAGGAGTTTCTCTCGAAAGAAGTGACTGGGAGGAAAGTAGAACTTGATGAGGTAACTGTACCTGCTCCATTATTGGAAAGTAGTTCATCACAGAAATATGTTCCTGTGACTACTACACCAATTAGTGAGGAAGCTAATGATGATGATCATGTAACTTCAGATCAAGTTACTACCGAATCTCGTAGGTCAACCAGAGTAAGATCCACACCAGAGTGGTACGGTAATCATGTTCTGGAGGTCATGTTACTTGACCATGACGAACCTACGAACTATGAGGAAGCGATGATGAGCCCAGATTCCGTGAAATGGCTTGAGGCCATGAAATCTGAGATGGGATCCATGTATGAGAACAAAGTATGGACTTTGGTTGACTTGCCCGATGATCGGCAAGCCATCGAGAATAAATGGATTTCCAAGAAGAAGACCGACGCTGATGGTAATGTTACTATATACAAAGCTTGACTTGTTGCGAAAGGTTTTCGACAAGTTCAAGGAGTTGACTACGATGAGACTTTCTCACCCGTAGCGATGCTTAAGTCCGTCCGAATCATGTTAGCAATTGCCGCATTTTATGATTATGAAATTTGGCAAATGGATGTAAAGACTGCATTCCTGAATGGATTTCTGGAAGAAGAGTTGTATATGATGCAACCTGAAGGTTTTATCAATCTAAAGGATTCTAACAAAGTGTGCAAGCTCCAGCAATCCATCTATGGACTGGTGCAAGCATCTCGGAGTTTTAATAAACATTTTGATAGTGTGATCAAAGCATATGGTTTTATACAGACTTTTGGAGAAGCCTGTATTTACAAGAAAGTGAGTGGGAGCTCTATAGCATTTCTAATATTATATGTGGATGACATATTGTTGATTGGAAATGATATAGAATTTCTTGATAGAATAAAAGGATACTTGAATAAGAGTTTTTCAATGAAAGACCTCGCTGAAGCTGCTTATATATTGGGCATCAAGATCTATAGAGATAGATCAAGACGCTTAATTGGACTTACACAAAGCACATACCTTGATAAAGTTTTGAAGAAGTTCAAAATTGATCAAGCAAAGAAAGGGTTCTTGCCTATGTTACAATGTGTGAAGTTGAGTAAGACTCAATGTCCGACCACTTCAGAAAATAGAGAGAAAATGAAAGATGTTCCCTATGCTTCAGCCATAGGCTCTATCATGTATGCAATGCTGTGTACCAGACCTGATGTGTGCCTTGCTAAAAGTTTAGCAGGGAGGTACCAAAGTAATCCAGGAGTGGATCACTGGACAACGGTCAAGAACATCCTGAAATACCTGAAAAGGACTAAGGATATGTTTCTCGTTTATGGAGGTGACAAAGAGCTCGTCGTAAATGGTTACATCAATGCAAGCTTTGACACTGATCCGGACAATTCTAAATCGCAAACCGGATACGTGTTTTTATTGAACGGTGGAGCTGTCAGTTGGTGCAGTTCTAAGCAAAGCGTTGTGGCGGGATCTACGTGTGAAGCGGAGTACATAGCTGCTTCGGAAGCAGCAAATGAATGAGTCTGGATAAAGTAGTTCATATCCGATCTAGGTGTCATACCTAGTGCATCGGGTCCAATGAAAATCTTTTGTGACAATACTGGTGCAATTGCCTTGGCAAAGGAATCCAAATTTCACAAGGGAACCAAGCACATCAAGAGACGCTTCAATTCCATCCGCAATCAAGTCCAGGTGGGAGACATAGAGATTTGCAAGATACATACGGATCTGAATGTTGCAGACTCGTTGAATAAGCCTCTCTCACGAGCAAAACATGATCAGCACCAAGACTCCATGGGTGTTAGAATCATTACTATGTGATCTACATTATTGACTCTAGTGCAAGTGGGAGACTGAAGGAAATATGCCCTAGAGGCAATAATAAAGTTATTATTTATTTACTTATTTCATGATAAATGTTTATTATTCATGCTAGAATTGTATTAACTGGAAACATGATACATGTGTCAATACATTCACAAACAGATTGTCACTAGTATGCCTCTACTTGACTAGCTCGTTTATCAAAGATGGTTAAGTTTCCTAACCATAGACATGAGTTGTCATTTGATAAACGGGATCACATAATTAGGAGAATGATGTGATTGACTTGACCCATCCCGTTAGCTTAGCACTTGATCATTTTAGTTTACTACTATTGCTTTCTTCATGACTTATACATGTTCCTATGACTATGAGATTATGCAACTCCCGATTACCGGAAGAACACTTTGTGTTGGGGATATAACTATTTGTGTAAGCCGTCCAGGAGGGGCCGGGTTACGCAAAGAGAGGCTCATCAGAAGCCCAAGACCAAGGCATGAAGACGACAGTTCATTACAAGGCCTAAAGGCCCACAGGTGACTCTGAGGCTCGTAAGGATAAACCGCCATGATGGTATAGCTTGTACTGTAAGGTAGAAGTAACTAGTCGCCGAGCCGGACACTGTTTATGAGCCGGCCGGGACTCTGTAGGCCGCAGGGCGTCAACCCGTGTATATAAGGGGGCGACCCGCCAGCGGCTTAGGGCAAGAAACAACACCTCGAGAACCGGGCATAGCGTATCTCGCTCCCTGGTCGTCGAAACCTCAAGCAATACCAACCCAACTAGACGTAGGCCTTCCTTCACCGCAAGGGGCTGAACTAGTATAAATCTCTCGTGTCCCCTATCCCGATTAACCCCTTTAAGCTTCCTAGCTGCGATGGCTCCATGACTAAGTCCTTGCAAGAGGACATCTGCCGTGACAATTCCACGACAGTTGGCGCCCACCGTGGGGCTGGCGCATGGTGGATTTGAGTTCTTGAAGGGCGGCTTTGAAGGGCTCAAGGGATACGCAGTTGGCCGGATGACCAAGAGTCGTCGCGGCAAGATCTACATCGATGACGAAGGCTAGGGCCCCGACGCCGGCTCAATTGAGTACGGGTACCAGGTCCCCTTTGGCGGAATTCACGTTTTCATCGGCCAGATTGGTGAGCCGGGCCCTGAGCCGGACAACTGCACCGACCTCGTCGAGACGGCTCAGCGCGCGAGACCCGCCCGAGCTCAACCCGTCGTGAAGCGTGCCTTTGTGGGTTGCATCCACAGAGGTGAACTTTCTGAAGGATCTGAAGATAATGGTGAGCCGGCTGTCCTCTCTGACGGTGATTCGTCCGCCGGCTCAACAGATTCGCTGTATCAAGTTCAAGATGGTGTGCTTGGGGGCTGTTCGATGGCAGCACTATTCCGGACCCCTCAGAGTCGCCAAACTGGGCAGGAGTCTTCATGGCTGGCACTCAACCCGGCCAAAATTCTACGGCCTCAGCAGCGATAACGTCCGGGTTAGGAGCAGCCGGGGCAGAAGGCCCTGTGCGCTCACCAGCTCAGGTGCTGATGGATCTCATGGATAAACTTACGGCCCTGTTAACTGCTACAGTCATCCCTGCGAACCAATCTGAGCATGAGGCAGAGGTGGCACAGGTTCGTGAGGAGATCGCCCAGGCCAAGGAAACCTTAGCAGCTGAGGATAATAGATTAGCCACAGAGCGGGCGGCTTTGGACGCATGGGCGCAGCAACTTCAGGCAGAGGCTTTTCAGCTCACGCAGAGCCTGAACGCATCTAATGAGGTAATGAGGAGGAGACATCAGAAAACTCAGTCCCATTTACCTCAGATTTATGATCCTCGGAATCTCTTTGCTACACCCGGAGCCGGTCCAAGTAACCCGCCAAGTGCAAATCAGTTTATGACATCCGGAGCAGGAGGCCCGGTCCAGCCACAGGTAACGGCGCCTCTTCACGGCAATATGGCACCGCCCCGTTACGTACCAATACCACCGGGTCACTTCTCCAACCCCATGGAGAACTTAATCGCAGCATCAGCACGTTTGGCGGCTCTCCCGGTAGATGGTGATGATCCGACAGCGGTGGAAACCCAGAGGATCAGGGAACTTGTCCAAACAGCTCTGGCTCAGCAAGAGAACTACTCCTACAGCCGGGACAGGATTCACTCAACTCCTCCGCCCTGGTTAGCTCCGCCTCGTCAAAACCGGAGCCCGAGTTACAGTAGACACATGGAATCAGAGGCCTTGTCAAGTAGCGCTCAGCGTCGAAACCAGCCCGGCGGGTATAACCCGGTTCAGAATCGGATACGTCAGGAGGACGAGCGGGCGGCTCAGCTAGCGGCTCAGCTAGCAGCCCAACAGGACTCACCGGCTTACCCGACAACTTCTGTTGAGGCGAGTGTTGCTACTAGAACCGGAGGTGTTCCTTGTCTGGTACCGGCACTACGTAATGTACGTCTGCCCAAGGATTTCAAGGGACCTCGAAAGGTGCCGAATTATACGGCCGATTTACAGCCCGGGGCGTGGATTTAAAGTTACGAGATGGCCATGGAGCTGTTGGAGGTTAGTGACGAAGCAATGGCTAAATACTTCACCATGATGTTGGACGGAACGGCCCGTTCTTGGTTAAAGGGTTTGCCACCCAATTCCATTAGTTCATGGGTAGAGCTAAAGGCCCGTTTCATTCAGAACTTCAAGGACACTTGCAAGCAGTCTATGTCGATTGTGGACTTGACAAATTGTAAGCAGGAGGAAGGTGAATCTACGACTCATTGGGTGCGCCGGGTCAAAGATATAATACATTCATCCGACAAGATGGATGCCGGCTCAGCAGTTCTCATGCTGGAGAAGAATTGCCGTTTTGAGCCCCTGAGACAGAAGCTGGGGCGCCTTAAGCGTGATTGCAACGATATGGGGACACTGATGGCGGCTTTAGTCAAGTATGCCGATTTTGATAGTACCAAGGATCCCGCGTCTGATGAGGAAAAGACAGGGAAGGGAAAGAAGAATGGTAATGGAAAGGGTCAGCAGCATAACCCGCCGAATCAAGGAGGCAATAAGCGTAAGGAGGACGGTAACCCGGAATTTGTGGCCAATGCACAGGGTAACAATCAGAAGCGCAAAGGAAAGCCACCCCCTCGGTTTGGCGGGTCAGGCCCGTCTCTTGAGCAACTATCAATGAGCCCTGCCTGAAACACGGCACCCGGGAACGGCCAGCGACTCATTTATGGAAGGATTGTGCAATCATGAAGGCTTTCAAGAATTCTAATACGTTTGGCGGCTTTCATATTCCGGGCGGCGGTTCAGGACCCGGTTTTTAGGGAAACCAGGGTGGTTATAACCAATAGTAGTCTGGTCAAGGAGGTCAGCAGCAGCAGCAGTCAGGTTATCAGAGCCATCCAAAACAGCTAAACAGTGGGCAGTATCACGTGTTCACCATGAGTTTGTGTAAACGTGATCAGAAAGTTCATAAGAGGGATGTGAATTCTGTTGAGCCGGCAGTCCCTCGTTATTTGAGATAGTCGGTACAGCCTATTGTCTGGAGCAGGGAGGATCACCCTCCCCGGGTTGATAATCCGGGTCAACTGGCCCTGGTGGTGGCACCGCAGGTTGGTGGTTATAAATTTACTAAGGTGCTCATGGATGGAGGTAGCAGCATCAACATCCTCTATTACGAGACCTTTCAGCGCATGGGCTTAACTGACAAGAATTTAAAGACTTCCAACACCGTCTTCCATGGAGTGGTGCCTGGTAAGTCGGCGTATCTGGTGGGTAAGATTGAACTAGAGGTGGCTTTTGGAGACAAGCATGATTCTAGGGCTGAAAAGT
The DNA here is from genome assembly GCF_018294505.1 of Triticum aestivum. Taxonomy (NCBI): domain Eukaryota; kingdom Viridiplantae; phylum Streptophyta; class Magnoliopsida; order Poales; family Poaceae; genus Triticum; species Triticum aestivum. The sequence continues at coordinate 495,793,348 of NC_057813.1, forward strand.
TAACTTTTGAGGTGGTCAAAATCAAGAGTCCATATCACGCTTTGTTCGGGCGGCCGGCTTATGCCAAGTTCATGGCGCGGCCGTGTTATGTTTATTTACAGCTCAAGATGCCGGGTTACAAGGGCACCATCACTGTGCATGGAAGCCGAAAGGTGGCCCTGGAGTGCGAAGAAGGCGATGCGGCTTATGCCGAGTCTGTTTGTGCAGCAGAGGAGCTCAAATTTTATCAAGATAACGTTGACCCGGTGGATATGACCTCCCTCAAGAAGCCGACTACGGAACATGACCCGGCTATGAAGTTTAAATCGGCTACAGAGACTAAGCTTGTTGATTTTACCCCAGGCGATTCATCTAAGCAATTCAGCATCAGTGCCAATTTGGATCCTAAATAGGAAAGCGCGCTCATCGAGTTCATCCGTGAGAACCGGGACATCTTTGCATGGAAGCCTTCTGACATGCCGGGTGTACTGAGAGGACTCGCTGAGCACACTCTTAATATTGATCCGAAGTATAAGCCGGTCAGGCAGTTTCTGCGGCGATTTAATGAGGAACGACGAAAATCTATAGGAGAGGAGGTCGCCCGGCTCTTGGCGGCGGGGTTCATTGTCGAAGTTTTTCACCCGGAGTGGTTGGCTAACCCGGTGCTCGTGCTCAAGAAAAATGGCACCTGGCGGATGTGTGTGGATTACACGGACTTAAATAAGGCTTTTCCGGCTGATCCTTTCGCTCTCCCCCGTATTGATCAAATCATTGATGCTACGGCGGGTTGTGCGCGTTTGAGCTTCTTGGATGCTTACTCTGGTTATCATCAGATCAAGATGGCAGTTAAGGACCAGGAGAAGATGGCTTTCATCACTCCATTTGGAGCCTTCTGCTATGTGTATATGCCTTTTGGGCTCAAGAGTGCCCAGGCAACTTATCAATGGTGTGTACAGAATTGTCTCCAAAATCAGATTGGGCGCAATGTTCATGCTTATGTGGATGACATAGTGGTAAAGTCCAGAGAGACGGAAACCTTGATACCTGATCTCAGAGAAACCTTTGACAACCTCCGGGTTTACAAAATGATGCTTAACCTGGAGAAGTGCGTATTTGGTGTGCCTGCAGGCAAGCTTTTGGGATTCTTGGTCTCAAACAGAGGCATCGAGGCTAATCCGGAGAAGATTAAGGCAATCACTTCTTTGGCTAAACCGGCATGTATCAATGACGTTCAGTGACTGGCGGGTCGTGTTGCTGCTTTAAGCCGTTTCATAAGCCGGTTAGGTGAGAAGGCCCTACCGTTGTACCAACTGATGAAGAAGGCAGACACCTTTGTCTGGAGTAATGCTGCTAATGCTGCTTTTGAGGATTTGAAGAGGCAGTTATCTGAGCCGCCAGTTCTTGTAGCTCCCATTGACAAGGAGCCTTTGCTGTTATATGTGGCTGCTAATTCACGAGCCGTCAATGTGGCAATTGTGGTAGAGCGCAAGGAGGCTGGTAAGGAACATCCGGTTCAACGGCTGGTTTATTATGTCAGTGAGGTAGTCATCGAGTCAAAACAAAGATATCCTCATTGGCAGAAACTTGTTTACGGGGTGTTCATGGAAAGCCGGAAGCTGAAGCAATACTTCCAAGGTCACCCTATCACTGTGGTAAGTTCTGCCCCCTTGGGAGACATTATTCAGAATAGAGAGGCTACAGGACGAGTCGCCAAGTGGGCCATCGAGCTCGGGCCTCATGGTCTGAAGTACGTACCACGCACTGCCATTAAGTCTCAAGCTTTGGTGGATTTCATCAATGACTGGACAGAGCTACATGCACCTGAGGAGAAGCCCGATAACACATATTGGACTATTCACTTTGATGGGTCCAGACAATTTGAAGGCTCGGGGGCTGGAGTCGTGTTAACTTCCCCTCGAGGTGACAAATTTTGCTATGTGCTCCGGTTTATGTTTCCTTGTACTAACAATGCAGCTGAGTACGAGGCCCTACTCCATGGTCTCCGGATGGCCAAAGAGATGAACTTGAGCCGGCTAAGATGCTTAGGAGACTCAGACCTTGTGGCTCAACAGGTGTCAGGCAAGTGGGACTCTAAAGATCCCCTTATGGCGGCTTACCGTCATGAAGTTGATGCTGTGGCTGGACACTTCAAGGGGTATGTGGTGGAACACATTGATCGAAGGAAGAATGAGGCGGCTGATGCCTTAAGCCGGCTGGGTTCTCAGCGTAAGCCGGTGCCGCCTAACACCTTTCTTGATGTGTTGCATAATCCTTCTGTTAAGTTACCTACAGAGGAAGATCTGGCAATACTAGACCCGGAGGCACAGCTGGTGGCGACTCTCCATGTTATCCCGGATTGGACAGTGCCTTATTTGGCTTACATGACCCGGTGAGAGTTGCCTGAAGATGAGACCTTGGCAAGACAAATCATCCGGCGGTCCAAGTCCATGACAATTGTCAATGGTGAGTTACATCATTGCAGTGTCACTGGAGCGTTTCAACGTTGCGTGTCATCTACAGAGGGTCAGGAGATCCTTCGTGAGATTCATGAAGGCGATTGTGGTCATCACGCCGGCTCAAAATCTCTCGTGGCCAAAGCTTTCCGTCATGGGTTTTATTGGCTGACGGCTCATGCTGATGCAGAAGATCTGGTCAGTAAATGTGACAGATGTCAGAAGTTCTCACGACGAGCCCATGTGCTGGCTCAAGAATTGAGGATGATTCCAATTACTTGGCCGTTTGCAGTCTGGGGGCTTGATATGGTCGGGCCTTTCAAAAGGTCTAAGGATAAAAAGACGCACCTCTTGGTAGCGGTTGACAAGTTTACAAAGTGGGTTGAGGCGGAGCCAGTCAGTAAGTGTGATGCGGCCACGGCGGTCCAGTTCATGAAAAAGGTGATTTTTTGCTTTGGTTTTCCACACAGCATCATAATTGATAATGGCACTAATCTTTCCAAAGGAGCTATGGAAGAGTTCTGTCAACGAGAGCATATCCGGCTGGATGTTTCAGATGTGGCTCATCCTCAATCCAATGGTCAAGCAGAACGAGCTAATCAAGAAATCTTGAGGGGTATCAAGCCCCGGCTCCTGGTCCCCTTGCAGCGGACGCCGGGTTGTTGGGTGGAGGAGTTACCTTCTGTGCTTTGGAGCATCAATACTACACCTAACAAATCTACGGGTTACACCCCTTTCTTTATGGTGTATGGAGCAGAGGCGGTCCTGCCAAGTGACATCCGTCACGGCTCACCTCGGGTGGCGGCTTATGTTGAGGCAGACAACGAAAAAGCTCGGCAAGATGCACTTGACCTGTTGGATGAAGAGCGAGACTTGGCAATAGCCCGCTCGGCGATTTACCAGCAAGACCTGCGCCGCTACCATAGCCGCCGGGTTAAGTCCAGAACCTTTCAGGAAGGTGACTTAGTACTCCGGCTCATCCAGGATCAATCTGACATGCACAAGCTATCCCCTCCTTGGGAAGGACCCTTTGTGGTCAGCAAGAATCTGAACAACGGGTCATACTACCTTATCGATGTTCGAGAGCACAAAGACTCACGTAAGTCGGAGGAGGAGACCCGTCGGCCGTGGAATATCGCTCATCTTCGGCCTTATTATACCTGAGCCACCTTCTCTAATATGTGTATATTTATCCTATGTATATATTACATAAAGCAATAAAGCAGGACCTCTATCCTTTTTTCCATCCCAAAAAAGGTTTTTATGTATTTTCTTTGTCAGGTGGTGGAAATAACCAAGAGGGAGCGGGTCACATCTGAATCCGGCTTTCCTTTGGTCCGGCTTATGATCATATCTGAATCTAGCCATGATCACCTGGGGGCTTCTTGTTCAAACATAGGTCGTATTCGAACCAAAGAGAACATAGCTGTCGATACCCACTTGATCGGCATACTGCCAAACCCACTTGGGGGCTTCTTGATCATATTTGAATCATAGCTTAACCCCTTTGGGTCTGACATGGATCGTATTCGAATCAGTGTCATTAAACAACTCTTATGGTCACTTGGGGGCTTCCTGTTCAAACATAGGTCGTATTCGAACCAAAGAGAACATAGTTGTCGATACCCACTTGATCGGCATCGCCACAGCCACTGGGGGCTATATGATCGCATCTGAATCTTAGCTTAACCCCTTTGGAACGGTTCACTGATCGTATTCGAATCAGAAGCCTTTGAAATTTGTCTATTATTCATCATATGTTACAAGTATCAATATTGGATATCTTGCGACCCTCTTGAAAACACAAAGGAGGATATTGCAATCTTCCGGTTTAAACATTGGTTACATCAGGTTGATAAGTACCAGGTGAACTTTTATGTGCCAGGTGAACTTTTCAGGAGTTAAACTCACTCTCAGGGGTTGGCTTATATAAGCCGGAAAGGTAACCGTAAGCATCACAGGTATATCATTATGATTACGTCTACTAAGTTTAATCATAAGTTGGGTTTCCTGTAATTATTCGGTGTATGTTCCGGGTTATCAGAAGCTTATGTAAACCTCAAAAGCGATAAGTCGCCAAGGGGTTTTCTGTTTGTCTTATGTGTAGGGCAATGCAAGACATTTCTGCAAGGACATAACAGATTCATATAAACTACGAAGTGCATAGTGACAGCAGCATATGCAAGTATTAAGGGCCATAAGCATGCGCGAAGGCATAGCAGAACTCAAAGTATTTCCTATTCTATTACAAGACTCCCCGAGCCTGGATGATGAAGCATTGTTTTTGTTCTACGAAGACATAAGCGTGTGGCGCCTGGCGATTTACTCTTGAGGTTGACCTGAGGCTTCGGGGTTATCCTTCTCCGCCTCTCCGTCGGCTGCCCTGTCCTGGAAGGTTGATGAGGCCCGATCAATGCCACTCAAGGATTCAAACTCAGCTTCATCATCGATTAAACCAGTTGGGTTGACGTCAGGGGCAAAAGTGTGCTTACGAGTTGGAGGAACCAGGCTGACTTCATGGTAATGAGGTGTTGGAATCCTCCGGTTCTCCTTATCGTAACCCGGCTGATATTTGGTCAGATCAGTGTCATTCCCAATAAGAGTAGCCACCGGGCGTATGTCTTTCACACAGGCAGTAAAGTCTGCCTCGTAAAATAAGGTGTCATCCTCCTTTAGACTCGGGTATCCAAGAGCGATGTCGGCCAGCTCTAGTTCTGGAATCCATGCTTTAGCCCGGCTCAACGCAGCTATAGCCCCGGCTCTTGCGGATGCCCGCCTTAGCTCTTAAACCCGCTGAGGGAGTACAGCAAGCCGTTTCAGCACATCTTGAAGGAGATAAGGAACGTCATTGGATAAAGCCACAACGGCCAGAGCACGTTGTGACCTGATGTAAAGTTGTTCCACCAGTGTATACACTGCCTTCAGCTTGATCAACATATTCTGCTTGAGGTTGGTGCTCCTAGGGCCTATGTTGTTAAAAACATAAGGTGAGCCGGAGGTAAGAATTAAGGTGTTTAACAAAGAAAGGTTTGCAGTATTTAAGTTTTCAGATATTGGTACTTACCAAAGATAGCTGAGACCATTTGAGATATCTGGTGCTTTAAGTCGGACAGCTCGGTGTTTACTTCTGCCAGTGATGCTTCTGCTGTCTCGGCCCGGGTCACCAGTAAGGCCTTTTCGTCAGCCCATACTTTCTTATCCGCCTCAAAATTCTTCTTCAACTTCTCTTGTTCAGAGACGCTGAATTCAAACTTGGAGTTGGCATTTTGAATTTCAAGTTCCTGGGCTGACAGGAGGCTCTTAAGGTCAGCAATTTCCGATTCAAATTGACTTATGGTGGCCTGCATTATACCGGGTTACAGTCAGAATCATGGTAAATAATTTTAAGTCCCAAGCACTTTGCAAGCAAACATACTTGACACTTGGGGGCTAATGTATACTGAAGCTTTCTCAATCATTAAGCCGGTCCTGGATATTAAAGTCCCAAGCACTTTGCAAGCAAAGATGCTTGGCACTTGGGGGCTAATGTGTATCGCAAATTAAAGGTATTGTGTTACAGCCGGTTTAAATATTTTTTCTTTAAGCCGGACAAGCAGCTCTAACAGTTTTTTCTAAGTCTACAGCATATTTCCTAATAAGCAATAGACTTGGGGGCTGGTACAGTAAGTATGATTGAAAATAAGAAAGCGTAAGTCATACCTCAGATTTTTGTTGTATTTGCTTCACCATATCAATTTCCAGGTCACGACTGCTATGCACCTGGTTGATATAACCCGAGATGATCTCTCCAATACTCAAATGAGTATAGTCAGTGATGTCCGTTTTGGCTTTACGGCATTCCAATAACTCCTCTTTAGTAGAACATCTGGCAAGAACTGTGGGTCGGGCCGGCTCAACAAACTGAGTCTTGAGTATTTCCACTTCTGGGTCAATCGTCTTGGCCGGACTAGGTGCTTCCGGGTTAACAGAACCAACCAGAATATCTTCAGTGGGCGGATCAGAAGTTGGTACTGCAGTATCCTGGGCCGGTTCAGGCGGCGGCTGATGTGTGGGAGAGCCGGAAGCAGTTGTGCCCAGTTCCGGTTCAGTTACCACAGGATCTTCGGCCGGGTTATCTTTCTTCGTTTTCTTCCTGGGCTTCACTTGCACACTATGGACAAAGCAGAGGAATGAGTAAAGGAACATGAGGAAGGAAAAACATAAGGTAAATAAATTTGATATTACCCAGGGGCAGTCTTAAAAGCCGGCATGTTTGACTGCATAGACTCGCCGGATGAAGGAGATGTATCCTGATAATTGGAGTCAGATGAATTGAGAGGTTGGCGGATTAGACCCGCCAAAGGTAAAAAAGGGGATATGTCGGAGATAACCTCAGTCCGACACTTCCGGGTTGTGTCAGGCAAGCCAGTGGAAAGCTCTGCATCCTTGCTGGTCCGGGTCTGCCTTCGGCTTTCAAATTGTTGTTGCTTCAAAAGAAAGTCAGGATCTTGGTAAGCCAAAGGGTGTGAAAATCTTACTTTCCGGGTTACTCTTCAAATTTTCTGACACGGCCGAAGCTCAGAGTCGGAGGAGATTATAGTTACCTCTTCCTCGATGGGTTGGCTGTTCCCTGTGTCTTCCTGAAAAGGAGAATAATGTCAATAAGGTAATGATAAAAGAGTAAAGGAAGTTAAAAGGCTACCTCTTCTTCGTTATCGTCAGAGTCATCGAGCTGGAACATCTTTGAAGCACTTGGTTTTCTTTTCTTTGAAGTAGAAGGCCCGGTGGTTCTTTTTTTGGCCCTCTTTGCCGCCCGGGCCTGTTTGGCCGCCTCATGATCATACGGGACTTTCCAGAACTTGTCGTTTGCCTGTAAGGAGTTGAAAGGGGGTGTGGATAAAAATAAGGTAAACATAATAAAAGGTGATCACTGAGGCTGGTGACTTACTGCGGGGGTCGGGTTGTTCTTACAGAAGGGGAATAAGCTGAAGGTATTATTCACCACAGTCCCCTCTTTCAACAGTGACTGGATCAGAGCCTCGACCGTGTCATCTGGTAAATCATCAGGGCTATGACACAGCGGGTCATCCTTTTCCCCTGAGTAAGTACACATTAAGCCAGGTTGGCGACTTAACGGAATCACCCGCCAGGTAATCCAGGTCCGGACCAAATCAATGCCATCCAAACCATTGCCCAAAAGAGCCTTAATCTTCTTTATGGTGGGGGCAAGTGGAATACGTTCAGCGGGAGATAGTTTGTCAACCAATGGGTGGTTGGACTCCAAACGCAGAGCGCGAAAACCGGGTAACGAATTCTCACCGGCCGGAGAGGTGTCTTGGCAATAGAACCATGTCTGATTCCACTCTTTCGGATGGCTTGGCAGCTCTGCATAAGGAAAAAGGCAGTCTCTTCGCCGCTGGATCGAGATGCCACCAAGTTCCAGACTGGGCCCATTGGCACGTTCATTTTGCCGGTTCAAATAAAACAGCTCTCTGAACAAGGTCAAATTTGGTTCTTCTCCAAGGTACACCTTGCAAAACACTTGGAAGTTGCAGAGATTTGATACGGAGTTGGGCCCGATGTCTTGAGGTCTGAGGTCAAAGAAATGTAGAACATCTCTGAAGAATTTTGATCCGGGTGGAGCAAAGCACCGGTTCATATGATCTGTAAACACAATCACCTCCCCTTCCTTGGGTTGAGGTTTCTCTTCTGATGGGTTAGGAGCACGATAGGACATAATTTCCTTTTGGGGCAGATGGCCGGATTTCACAAAACCAGCTAAAGAGCTCTCTGTAACGGTGGATTTGACCCAGTTGCAGGTCACCGAGGGTTTGACAGATTTTGGTGCCATTGTGTAAATTGAAGCCTACAACAAGATGAAGGAAATTTTCCGGTTTATTATAACCAGAGAATAAGCATTATTGGGTTATTTAAGATGGCGGCTTAAGAAGGGGCCTAATGACATACAGGTAACTGTGTGATAATGTTTAACAGCTGCAGGTATTAAAAGATGATTAAAATTTTCTTAAGTCGCCAGAAGCAAGCGGTGCTGATAGCCGGTATTATCTTAAACCGGTTACATGGATTACTATGGCTGAAACAGAGTCAACAGACGCAGTTTTTGGCTAAGTGTGGAGCAAACAGGTTCCACAAACTGCAATTATTATTTTGGATCAAACGATGCTCTGGAAAGGAAAAGTTTCTAGACCTAAAAACAGTACAGGGAAGTTCATGTGCTTAAGGTGAGCTCCCAAAACAAGGAAATGAGATCTGTTTCCATACAGAATAAACACAAAGCATCCTCCGCAGCAATTCTATGTGGTTTTTTATGATCTGAGCAAAGCATTGGAGGTGAGAACTAACGAAGGTTTGCGTCGGGCGGCAATGAACACCGATGAAATTGAGTTGGCTTCAGTGCAGATCTGAGAAAGGGGAAAGGAGGAACTTACAGATGCGGAAGAACTGTGAGGGTTGCCGTCGTTTTCTGGTCAGAATCAGGGTGATGCAGCGGCCTGAGTCGGTGAAGACGAGGGGTTCGACGACGGCGGCGGCGGAGCTTGAGCGACATAGAAGGAGATGCGAGAAGGAAGACGACCGGAGGAAATGAAAACGACCTAGGTCGCGTCTATTTATAAGGAGGGGCCGACTGAGACGGCGCGAGAAACAAGGAGACCAAGACATCATTATCCAGCGGCCCCGACGCCTCGATTTTCGGGAGGGTCAGTAAAGGCAGAGATCCGTTGAAGATATGACGAATTAATATATAAAGTTTTATTGAAGATGACATCACGATGATTTAACCCGGATCCAAATGATGACGTCACGGCGGGTTACAATTTTCACACAAGACAGAAGACTAAAGGCCAGTTCATAAGGTTTTCAAAGATTGACGTGAATCGGTTCAAATCAATCTGGGGCCTAATGTTGGGGATATAACTATTTGTGTAAGCCGTCCAGGAGGGGCCGGGTTATGCAAAGAGAGGCTCATCAGAAGCCCAAGACCAAGGCATGAAGATGGCGGTTCATTACAAGGCCTAAAGGCCCACGGGCGACTCTGAGGCTCGTAAGGATAAACCGCCATGTTGGTATAGCTTGTACTGTAAGGTAGAAGTAACTAGTCGTCGAGCCGGACACTGTTTATGAGCCGACCGGGACTCTGTAGGCCGTAGGGCGTCAACCCGTGTATATAAGGGGGCGACCCGCCAGCGGCTTAGGGCAAGAAACAACACCTCGAGAACCGGGCATAGCGTATCTCGCTCCCTGGTCATCGAAACCTCAAGCAATACCAACCCAACTAGACGTAGGCCTTCCTTCACCGCAAGGGGCTGAACTAGTATAAATCTCTCGTGTCCCCTGTCCCGATTAACCCCTTTAAGCTTCCTAGCTGCGATGGCTCCATGACTAAGTCCTTGCAAGAGGACATCTGTCGTGACAATTCCACGACACTTTGTGTGCTTCCAAACGTCACAACATAACTGGGTGATTATAAAGGTGCTCTACAGGTGTCTCCGATGGTACTTGTTGAGTTGGCATAGATCAAGACTAGGATTTGTCACTCCGATTATCGGAGAGGTATCTCTGGGCCCTCTCGGTAATGAACATCACTATAAGCCTTGCAAGCAATGTGACTAATGAGTTAGTTGCGGGATGATGCATTACAGAACGAGTAAAGAGACTTGCCGGTAATGATATTGACCTAGGTATGAGGATACCGACGATCGAATCTCGGACAAGTAACATACCAATGACAAAGGGAACAACGTATGTTGCTATGCGGTATGACCGATAAAGATCTTCGTAGAATATGTAGGAACCAATATGAGCATCCAGGTTCCGCTATTGGTTATTGACCGGAGACGTGTCTCGGTCATGTCTACATAGTTCTCGAACCTGTAGGGCCCGCACGCTTAACGTTCGGTGACGATCGGTAATATGAGTTTATGTGTTTTGATGTGCCGAAGGTAGTTCGGAGTCCCAGATATGATCACGGACATGATGAGGAATCTCGAAATGGTCGAGACATAAAGATTGATATATTGGAAGCCTATATTTGGACATCAGAATAGTTCCAGGTGAAATCGGGATTTTACCGGAGCGTCAGGGGGGTTACCGGAACCCCCCGGGGGATAATGGGCCTTGTTGGGCCCTAGTGGAGAGAGAGAGGGGCCGGCCAGGGTAGGCCGCGCGCCCGCTCCCCTTGAGTCTGAATAGGACAAGGAAAGGGGGGCGGCGTCCCCCTTGCCTTTCCCCTCTCCCACTCCTTCCTTCCCCTTCCTAGTGGGACTAGGAAAGGGGAGTCCTACTCCCACTAGGAAGAGGACTCCTCCTCTTGGCGCACCCTGCAAGGTCCGTCTAGCCTCCCCCTTGCTCCTTTATATACGGGGGCAAGGGGGGCACCCTAGGACACACAAGTTGATTGTTCCAAGCCGTGTGCGGTGCCCCCCTCCACCATAATCCACCTCGGTCATATTGTAGTGGTGCTTAGGCGAAGCCCTACTTCGGTAGAATCATCATCACCGTCGTCACGCCGTCGTGCTGAAGGAACTCTCCCTCGAAGCTCTGCTAGATCGGAGTTCGTGGGATGTCACCGAGCTGAACGTGTGCTGAACTCGGAGGTGCCGTGCGCTCGGTACTTGGATCGGTCGGATCGTGAAGACGTTCGACTACATCAAAAGCATTCTCATAATGCTTCCGCTTACGGTCTACGAGGGTACGTGGACGACACTCTCCCCTCTCGTTGCTATGCATCACCATGATCTTGCGTGTGCGTAGGATTTTTTTGAAATTACTACGTTCCCCAACAATACCTTCAAGCACTCACCTCCCCGGCAACGGCGCCAGAAAAGAGCTTGATGTCTACTACGCAACTTTATTCTTGTCGACTCGTGTTGGGCCTCCAAGCGCAGAGTTTTGTAGGACAGTAGCAATTTTCCCTCAAGTGGATGACCAAAGGTTTATCAATCCGTGGGAGGTGTGGGATGAAGATGGTCTCTCTCAAACGACCCTGCAACCAAATACAAGAAATCTCTTGTGTCCCCAACACACCCAATACAATGGCAAATTGTATAGGTGCACTAGTTCGGCGAAGAGACGGTGACAAAAGTGTAATATTGATGGTAGAAATATATTTTTATAATCTGAATAAATAAAAACAGCAAGGTAGCAATTAGTAAACGGGCACAAAAACGGTATTGCAATGCTTGAGAACAAGGCCTAGGATCTGTACTTTCACTAGTGCAATTTATCAACAGTGCTAACATAGTTGGATCATATGATTATCCCTCAAAGTGAAATAAAGAATCACTCCCAAGTTCCTATTAGCGGAGAACAAAAGATAGATATTGTTTGTAGGGTACGAGGCCACCTCAAAGCTATTCTTTCCGTTCGATCTATTCAAGAGTTCGTACTAAAATAACACAAAGCTATTTTTCCCTTCGATCTATCCTAGAGTTTGTACTAGAATAACACCAAAGCAAATTCATATTCATAATACTCAATCCACACAAAGAACTATAAAGAGAACCCAAAGTTTCCGTCGGAGAAAAACCTGCATCAACCCCTATGCATAGATTACCCCAATATCAGCGCGGGAATCCGCGAGTTGAATGACATAACATATATCAAGTGAATCAATAAGATACCCAATTGTCACCTCAAGTATTCATACCGCAAGACATATATCATGTGTTCTCATCTCTGAATATTCAATCCGACAAGACAAAACTTCAAGGGGTAAAGATTCAATTCATCATAACAAGAGTATAGAGGGTAGAAACATCATATGATTCGACTATATTAACAAAGCCCATGATAGAAATCATGAGAGAGAGAGAGATTAAACACATAGCTACTGGTACAAACCCTCAGCCCCGAGGGTGGACTACTCCCTCCTCATCGTGGTGGTCGCTGGGATGATGAAGATGGCCACCGGAGATGATTCCCCCCTCCGGCAGGGTGACAGAACGGGTCTAGATTGGTTTTCGGTGACTACAGAGCCTTGCGGCGACGGAACTTCTGATCTAGGTTAACGGCGATGGGTTTCGGAATATTTGAGAATTTATAGTGCAAAGAGGGGGTGCGGGAGGCCACCAAGGTGGGCACAACCCACCTGGGCGCGCCAGGGGGGCCTGGCGCACCCTGGTGGGTTGTGCCCCCCTCGGGGAACCCCCCAGGTGCAACTCAGGCCCATTGGGTTCCTTCTGGTCCATAAAAAATCTTCGTGGAGTTTTGTTGCGTTTGGACTCCGTTTGGTATTGATTTCCTGCGATGTAAAAGACAAGCAAAAAACAAGAACTGGCACTGGGCACTGGGTCAATAGGTTAGTCCCAAAAAATTATATAAAGTTGCTATAAAATGATTGTAAAACACCCAAGAATGATAAAATAACAGCATGAATACTTCATCAATTATAGATACGTTGGAGACGTATCACGCCCCTGGTGGCGGGCCTCCTCCTCTCCCTCCTTTATATACGTGGGCAGGGCACCCCTTGGAGACACACCAATCATTCCAAGCCGTGTGCGACATCTCTCTCCACAGTTTACTCCTCCGATCATAGCGTCGTAGTGCTTAGGCCAAGCCCTGCGTGGATCACATCACCATCACCGTCACCACACTGTCGTGCTCACGAAACTCTCCCTCGACCCTCTGTTGGATCAAGAGTTTGAGGGACGTCATCGAGCTGAACGTGTGTTGAACTCGGAGGTGTCGTATGTTCGGTACTAGATCGGTTGGATCATGAAGACATTCGACTACATTAACCACGTTAACCTAACGCTTCCGCTTTCGGTCTATAAGGGTACGTGGACACACTCTCCCCCTCTTATTGCTATACATCTCCTAGATAAATCTTACGTGATCGCAGGAAATTTTTTGAAATTGCATGCTACGTTCCTCAATAGTGCATGGCAGTGGCAGTTTATTCAAGGCGAGGAGTATAGTCGCCGATGCACATGTCGCCCTGCACCAGATTAAGGAACTGGCCTGAGATGCATGGAACGGGATACGCGATTTGCGAGGAAGTAGTGGTCCAGCCAGTTCCAGACGGTGAGGGCGGTGGCGTCGTCAGACATGACCATGTCGAGCAGCTAGTTGACGACAGTGGCATGGAACCACAATAGGATGAAAACGTCAGCATGGCGCCATTCCGTGCCAGTTGTGTCTGCCTGCGTCAGAGTGGCATCGATGTGGGGGCGCATTGTATTTGATGGTGACGGACAAGAAGAGGTGGTGGTAGTTGTCGCGAGTGGGATTGATGACGAAGCGGATATAGTTTGTGATGTTGCAGCCTTGGACGGAAAGGAGAGGAAGGGAAACCGTGGATGGGGCAAAAAATGTGGGGAGAGAGCCGGCGATGATGGAGTCAAAATAGATGGAATGGTTTTTGCCGTGCCTGTACCTACAGACTTGCATAGTATTGCCAAGTACAAGAGATTACACAAAGAAACTATCCTAGGTAATTTGTCAAATATAATTACAAAGATTACATACTGTATATACATTAACATTCCCTCTCAATCTCAACTGCACAAGGTTAAGATTGCGTCGTAATTTCTCCAACATGAACTTAGTAGCCGGTTTAGTGAAAGCGTATGCCACTTGATCATCGGAGAACACAAACCGGACATCCAATGCTCCTTGTACCACCCTTTATCTCACGAAGTGAAAATCCACCTCAACGGATGTGTTTAGTCCTCGCATGAAAAACTGGATTTGCACTCAGATAGGTAGCACCCCAATTGACACACCATAAAACTTGTGGCCATGGCAGAAATACCCCTAGTTCTTGCAGCACGGACTGCACCCAAGTAACTTCAGCTGTGCCATTTGCAAGCGCCTTGTAGTCTGCTTCGGTACTAGACCGTGAAACTATGGGTTGTTTTCGAGCACTCCATGAAATCAGGTTAGGGCCAAGGAAAACCACAAAACCACCTGTAGAGCAACTTTCATCAATGCACCCTGCCCAGTCAGCAATAGTAAATACACTAAGAAGTGTGGAGCTAGACCGGTGAATGGAAAGTCTAGTGGTCAGAGTACCCTTGATATACCTGAGCATACGCTTGACTGCTTCCCAGTGCACATCAATGGGTTGGGCCAAATATTAGCACACCTTGTTGACAGCAAATGAAATATCGGGACGAGTAAGAGTAAGGTATTGTAATCCTCCAACCATGCTGCGATAGCTGAAGGCATCGCCATCAGTGAGGGGAGTACCAAGATATGTTGCCAACTTATCGATGACTGACATGGGAGTAGAAACCTCCTTACAATTCTCCATATGAGCGCGATGAAGAAGATCATTAGCATACTTCCGCTGAGACAACACCATTCCCCCTGAATTGTAAGGGGCTTCAATCCCAAGGAAGTAAGAAAGAGGCCCCAGGTATTTGATGGGAAAGGACCCGGCCAAAGTGTGAAGCAGACGATCAACTACATGAGAGCAAGAGCCAACAATCATAATATCATCAACATAGACCAACATGTAAATGACCACAGCTCCTTGCCGAAAAATGAAGAGGGAGGTGTCAGTCTTGGACGAGTGAAACCCAAGCTGATGCAGTCGATCACTGAGGCGAGAGTACTAAGCCCAGACATAAACCTAGTACAAATCTTCGCTAGCGCTCGTTCGCCTCCAAGCACATGTTCCCGTCGTTGTTTATGTCTCGTGAGACCAGGGAAGTGAAGGTCCGGTTGCTGGCGAGATACGGTCGGGCATGGAACATGAACTGTCCCACATGGGACATGAGGCACCGGCGTCTCCCATGCCCTACTGTTACTTGTCGGAGCCCATGGCCTCGACGTCGTCGGTCGAGGTGAGGTCCATGATAGACTCCTCGTGTCTGGAGCGCGACAACTCCATGACTTTCCTGCAGCGTTGGTGGTTGTTGGTCACCCATAGTGGCTCCGCAGCGGCGTGCGACTCTGCCTTCGCGGCCTCAGCCGCGAGGGTTGCAGCTGCCTCCCGAGCCATCTGCCCAGCACGGTGGACACGTCGTGCCATAACAGCGGTATGGCCAGGACCAAGCATACCGCCGTTTACCTCCGACTCGGAGCTCGACGCCACGGGGAAGACACACCACTGGAGGGGTTGTGCCGCCGCCCTAGCGTTGGGGCGCCAGATGGACCGCACCGCATCCGGATCCAAGAGTCATTTGCGCGGACACAATGGATTCCCGCCAGATCGAGTCTAGCCGTGGTCGGACGGGCTCCTCCTGGGAGTGGCGGAGAGCCATGCGGATGGCCATCTCCTCCTCAGGCTCGCATGGGACGAGGTCCCAGTCCACAGATCAAGAAATCACGGAGTTGGGTCCGCTGCCCGTCATGCCGGAGAAGACCAGAGATCGCTGGAAGGGAGTTTTTTTTGGGAGGGGGGAGGCGGGAATCGAGTGGAGTGGAGTGGCTAGGGTTTGGACCGAGATGCGGATGAGAATAAATATATGTGGGACTGCAGTGGGCTAGCTGACCCGGACCCGACATTGTGAATGGTCCATATCCGCCCTAGATTTAGACTGGATACGAGGGATGTCAGCCCGGATGTATAGGGCGAGTTTAAGGCACCCGGCTGGGTCACGATTTTGAGACCGGTCACTGACCGGGCCGTCCGCCCGAATGTACGGGGGGTTTGAGGAGTCCGGTTATAGATGCTCTTATACAACAACCGTACATACATGCACACAATGTTTAACAGGTTTGTATTGTAGCCTCCCAGTGGGACCATATTTGCACGTTTTGGGGATATGCAGGAGCAGCGTATCACAAAGTGAGACGAGTACACGTTTTGGATTCCGGATTCAGTCAATAATTTACTTGTCATGCACTGCGGCAAAAAGGCAGAACCGTTAGATCAAAGATTCCATATTTCACCCTTCACTTAAAATAAAGAAAAAAGAGGAGATGTCATACTTCAGGTAGTTCACTTCGTCGTGTACACAAACACCTGAAAAGACACTTGTACTAATACAAAATATCTACAGTGTATTGGTGAAATGGACAGTCGTTTACATGAAACTGGCCTCTGAGCTGAGCGACCAATGTAACAAAGTGGAATTAATGTTCAAAAGGGCCCATGCAAGAACGCATCACAAAATTGTTTAGCCCTTTGCTACTACAATGATCAACAAACGGAGTACAGCTGACAACAACTCAACCGGCCTCCTGAGAATTTTCCTCGCCTTCTGCTGGACTTCCTTGGCCCCCCTCATCAGTTTCACTGTTAAGTGCTTGCTCGTCCCTCTTAATTCCACCACTGCTAATATGATCACTGAAGCATAAAAATCTTCATTTTAGTACCTAAATGGCATCTCCAATACACACAAACAAAGATGGACATAGCTGATAGAAAATCTAAACCTTGCAATTGACATCTTAAGCAAACCTAATTACGGTCCGCGATGATACTTTGAATTGAGAATTTCAGTATTCGAATGCATACATGGGTATCAAAGTTACTTTAGTTTGCCATCTGGTCTCAGTTAACCATTTCTTATGCAGTCAATATAAATAACATTAGATTGGCGATGCATTTTAATGTTCATGATTTATCATTTTGGGCATTGCATCCAATGGTTTGTACTTGATGGCTAAACAACAAGAAGTACTTACCCAAGATAAGATTCAGCTGGATCTCCATGAGTAGAACTAACTGAGGGTGGATCAGCACCATTTTCTGTATCTGCCCTCCCATGGCTTGGCACAGCTGTCGAAAGTATTCCAGACAGTACAATGTAATCTAATTTCTTTTGACGAAAATGTATTACAGAGAATGAAAAAAGTACAGAGCAGAAGAGTGAAAAAAGGGAACAAAAGAGCAAACGAGTCTTACAAGGTAATATTCCACACATAATAGGAATATGGACAGGTTGAGGGTTACCTCTAACACTATCGCATCTTGGCCTTAGCTTTCCTTTCAAATTGTCTCTCTTTTCTCTGTAAGCTTTCACCCTTGTTACCAGCTCCCACTTATCATTCTCGGTAATCTTACAGCCTTTTCTGATAGCCATGTGTTTTAAAGCAACATCTGCCCTCCCCAGGAGCACCTTCCTGCAGTACATACAGTAAAAAGAGTCTACACGGCCCCCTCTTTCCACTGGCACAGCGAACCCTTCCCAAACGGGATGAGGGCTAAAAAACCCAGGAGGATTTATGCCAGCAACATCTTCAGGAGGCTTATTCAACTCCCAGAACCTGGAGCCACAGGCTCTTTCCTGATAAATGTTGTATCCTAGAAGAATTGGACACACGAAATGGTTGAGTACTGGATGAGGGGAACAGAAGTAGACAGAGAAATTGATTGCATATACAATGTGTAACCAAATTCTTTTTTAGTGAAGTCCAAGGTCTCCTATAGAATGAGAGAGAAAACTCAAACACGAAATAAAAGATGTTGCTCTCCTGTAGAATCCCTTAATCACATTGCCCTACATCATGGAATGGCATAGGATAACTGGATAGACTAATTGGAGCAGATAATTCGTCTAATTCGACAGCTATTATCTCGTGCATTGCACAGGTTTCCAACAACACCTCACAGTGCTACTAAGCTACCAAGCTTCACATTAGCTATATTAGCCATCTACAAGCATCAAAAGCCACCTGAAGTTTGCATTATACACAAGAAACAGTGAAAAACAGAAGACTAGCCTCTTCTTTAGGTATCATACCTCTGGAAGTTGCAAGTTCAGTGTGGCTTTTCTCCTCCTCCTCCTGTGAAGAGACTGTCACACCCTCGTTCTCCCTACAAAATTTCAATTATTAGGCTGCATCTTTAGTTTTCTACCAACTGTATAACAAACTATTCATCTTGTCCTTCAGACCTATACAAAGTTGAATAATAGTATTAAATAAAAAAGTCTCTGGCCTATGCCTGACGACCCCCTTTTGGAAATACATGACACTGGTGGAAACGTTTAGTCATACTCATTTAACCTTCAACTTTATAGTACAGAAATAAATGATAGGATTGGTCAAGCGAAAATACTAGTATTATTAGATATTTGATGAGAAATATCCTAGTTATCTATTTGTTTACCAAGAAATACTATCACTCTTGGCCCTCTATTAGTCAAACTCTTCCCTAAGATTTGCACGCAAAGTCGCAAATGCGAGACTGTCGGGATATTTTCCAGTAGTAATAGAAACTGGTGTTCTGAATTCCAGCCTATACAGGCAGACTATAGCACTAGAGACAAGAAATTAAAAATGAGTTTCAGGGTAATACCGTCTTGCTGAATTTGAGTAGGTTTTGCTCTTACTGCCCCAGCTGCCCTCACTGCCCTTCACCTGCTGAAGAACACAGCTCTAGAACATCATGATACATCACAAGCGCAAAAGATATTACGCTACGGTGCAGTGAAACCTTGATCATACCTTCTGTAGCGTGCATTCACTGCAATGGCAGTTACAGAGTGGACTGCTGGCTTCCCTTGTCGCTCTTGCCCAAATTGCTAGATGTAGAACCTTCATAGTCTGTGGTATAAGTGGCCAGGTAGCTGGAAAAGAAAAGGGCAAATTGAGATGAAAAACTGGAATATTTCCAAAAACAAGCTTGTGGCAAAATCTACATAAAGTTTCACTTTCATCAGAGATTCCAACCCTATTACTCTAAAGCATAAGCAAGATTCTGAGGCATTATCAGCACATGTGTAAGATTTATTTATACCTTCGCGGTTGGGCAGCACTGTTCCCCGGTGCCTTTGCTTGCGGCCATTCAAATTTAACCTGAACCTGCGAAACGAACGCGGAACAATTACCGAAAAACAAAACAAAAAAACAGGGGAGATTGACATCCTAGAACATAACTAATGATTGCGCCGAGATGATGTAATTAACCCAAATGTAACCACCGCGGTTGAATTCGAACGCAAATTAACGACAAACAAGAATCCAATTCGCTCAATTTTTTATTTCAAGAACACACCTCCGGCAGACATGGAAGGTGAGGCGATCCTCGGACAGGCTCCACGACCCAGTGCATCATCGTGCTGACGTTGTCGAAGTCGTCGACGCTGACGCCGTTGTTCCAGCAAAGGTAGCCCCCCGACCCGTTGGCGCGGAGGTAGCGGCCGGCGACGTTGCGGAGCAGGACGTTGTTCCCGGCGTTCGCCCCGAAGGCCTGCCACATGATGGCCTTCACCTCCCGTCGGTCGTAGTCGCGCTGCTCAGCGCGGAAGCCGCAGTGCCCGTGCGTTGCCGGCGCGTCCGTGGCGGCGAGGTAGCGGCCGCAGGCGGCACTGTGGAGGAACAGGTAACCAGCACCGCCGCCGCCGCGGTAGATGCGCACGACCCACGTCGCGTTCATCGACTCCCCGCGCCCACTTAGGGAGACGCCATGCCGGTCCTCGTCGGCGTGCAGGTACGTGTCGTGGACGCGGCTTCGCAGCCGCACGTGGTGGCCGTCCTGGAACTGGTCCATCGCTAGCCGGAGGCGTACCAGCGGGGGGCAGGAGCGGGGTGCGGTGGAGGCGGGGAGGATGAGTTCTTGGTTTCTTGGCCTACTGGGGCTCCGGCGAGGAACAAGCGAAAGCTGTTGGTTGCGTTGGGCGCCAAAGCGAGAGTATTTCAAGGTGGCTGACGCCGTTGCCGTGTGCTCAGCCTTTTTGGGCTTGCGGGCTGTAGCCCAGCGCTAAGTTAGATCCAGCGGCCAATCAGTCCACAACACAACACTGTTTCTAAAAAACTTTTTTTTGCGGGGGTTTCTAAAAACTTCTATTTTGGCTCGAGAAAAAGCCCCCTTTCATGCTTATTTTGGTCAATTATTGCTGATACTTTTGGTATCTGTGTACCTGATTCTTTTTTGTCATTGGGTGTGGCTAGGTCTCGATCGGCTGAGACTTAACAAAACCTCAGTCAAGTGATATAGTATATAAGAAGAAAAAGAAAAAAACTGGAAAAAAAATTGTACAAATCTCCATGCAAGTTCAAAGGCATAGCATCAACTAAGACATAACGAAGTCTTAGTTGACCGAGACTTAGTAAAACTATTTGTCATTATCGTCTTTTTGGAAGCAAAAAAGTCTCGAGAAGCTTTAAATGCTGCTACTTCTGCTACCTTGTGGAGCTTATGGCTTTTGCGCAACGAATTTGTTTTTTAGGGGCGAACATGGCAAAGGGTATGTTGTGTCTTGGATCTGATGGGGGCAATTATCAGGTAGTGGAATCTCTGTACAGACGCCCAGGGTGCTCTTTCTTCTTCGGTGCTTAAGGCTTTTGAATCATCAAAGAGGGGAATTTCTTAGGATAGTCTAGTGTGGCTAATGGTTGGCAGGGAGAATGTCTTGCGTTTTGTGATCTAAAAGACCTATCATGCGCATTTCATGCGTTCTTCCCCTTGTTTTGGAAGATGTAATAGGGAAGCTCTACCTAGAACCCTTTTAGTTGTATGTTTTGTTGCAGCTACTTCAGGTTGCCGCCGAGAGCTGTTTAACAGTCAGGGTGTTTTCTTTTTTTTGGCTTAATAAAGTTGGGGATGGGGGAAACTCCTTTCATTTAAAAAAATCCTCAAAAAACAAATATATCAAATCATGCTTTATAAAAAAACTCTCACTTTGTTCACGTTGAAGTGTACAAGTTTTATAAAAAGGAAAGTGTACAAGTTTTATCACGGGTATACCCTTAGCCGCCATAGAAGAAAGGGAGAGAAACCGACCATTGTTTATTCTTCTATATTTCCCACTTGTGCCTCTTGTGTTCGTGACTGTTCCGAAGGTGGAGAAACTCCACATGATAGCATAGCATGTAGATTATGTGTTTTTCAATGTTAAGCATGTGTATCCTTTGGGCCACTATCTAGGGGTCAGGGTATGTTTGTAAGCGATAAAGGTATGTCGGCTCCATACACATCCTAGCATGGCATTGTCGTTATTGATAATGCAGAGCCAATGATGTTCTGGTGCAGCGGACTAACGACTTATGTTCAGTCTATGATCAACGCTACCTATTTGTTGTAGCGATAATGACAACATATGTGGTTCCGAGTTTTCTATGGTGTCTAATGCTCACGTTTCATCATTTAGTGGTCTTGATCTTCTTCCTCTCCGGACTGATGATGAAGGAGCATTTTGGCGGCCTACCTTGCAAAGAGAGCTTCACACCATCTACATTTTCATACTTTAGGGTGGATAAATCATGCACTCTTTGAAACATTTGAAGTTTTTTTTTGCGGGGTTTGAAACATTTGGAGTTAGTCATACATGCACATGTTTTATCTTCTATTCTATCAAATACATAGCGGAATGTTGAGGAAAAAAATAAGTGTATGGACAAGAAATAGTAGACTCTTTGAAACATTTGTTATGTATTTTCAATTAAGTGTAATTTGCCTCGCTAAATCAATAAAGTTGATTGGATCATTCTCCAATAATTTTTTTCATTCACAAGCGTTGTATCGAGGATCTTCTATTAGGTTACTGATCTTATGACTTGTTGTAGTTGCAATATATTCATCTAATGCTAGATGTTAGAGATATGGATGAACAAGAGTAAAATCATCTTTGCTATTCATGTTAAGACATGGATATATGTCCCCTTGTTTTCAAGGAGCATGTGTCGCTGATCACAAGGAATGATAACCCAAGTCTCGAGGAGGGATTCCAGTCTTGGCTAGATCATCTTGTTGGGGAATGTAGTAATTTCAAAATTTTCCTACGCACACGCAAGATCATGGTGATGCATAGCAACGAGAGGGGAGAGTGTTGTCCACGTACCCTCGTAGGCCGAAAGCGGAAGCGTTATAACAACGCGGTTGATGTAGTCGTACGTCTTCACGGCCCGACCGATCAAGCACCGAAACTACGGCACCTCCGAGTTCTAGCACACGTTCAGCTCGATGACGATCCCCGGACTCCGATCCAGCAAAGTGTCGGGGAAGAGTTTCGTCAGCACGACGGCGTGGTGACGATCTTGATGTTCTACCGTCGCAGGGCTTCGCCTAAGCACCGCTACAATATTATCGAGGATTATGATGGAGGGGGGCACCGCACACGGCTAAGAGATCTCAAGGATCAATTGTTGTGTCTATGGGGTGCCCCCCGTGATGGGGTCATGTACCTAGGGTAGGGTCACAGACCTGATCTAAGTACCCTGCCCAAGGACACCCTTAGAAGAGGTCACCTTCCAGTCGACCAACGAGGGATTCACTCGACTGACTTGAAGGACTCGACCACGAAGACTCACTCGACTACCAGGAGGTCAAAAGGCACTCTGCACTGCAACGGCCTGTAGTTAAGTAGACTTTATGATAGTTAAGACACTTTATGTGGGACGTTACCAGTAACGCCCCGGACTAAATACACCTTAAACCCTTCATTACGTGGGCTGGCTGGGGTCCTGGCGCACTCTATATAAGCCACCCCCCTCCACAGGCAGAAGGGTTCGGCACCCTGTAACTCATATACACATAATCCACTCGACCGCCTCCGGGCTCCGAGACGTAGGGCTTTTACTTCCTCCGAGAAGGTCCTGAACTCGTACATCTCTTGTGTTACAACCTCTCCATAGCTAGGACCTTGCCTCTCCATACCTACCCCCACTCTACTGTCAGACTTAGAACCACGACAGTTGGCGCCCACCGTGGGGCAGGTGTTTTAGCGATTTTGTGGAGAAGTTGCGGTTCTTCCGAGTACTTTTATCATGATGACTGCTGGAGTTTTGGTTGAGGGTCGAGAGATCCGTCTCGGTGCTCTCACCTTCGTCGCCGACGACTCCGCCTGGCTCCAGGAGGCTCCGCTCGACGTCGATGCGCTCCCCGTCCGCGGTGCGACGCATTTTCGCGCATGTGTCCGTGGCGTTCTGCTGCGGCAACCATCGACTCCGTATAGGTCGACTCCCCCATCGACCACCCTCCCGGTCTCCCGCCAGCGCAAGCGCTCGGGCCGGTCGAGACTTCAGCGGTGGGTGAGGCACACGGTGGCTCGCCAGACGGCCACCACCCAAGTTGCGGCAATCGAGCCCGACGAATCTCTCTACGGCATGTTCGATCTGTCGACTGGCTCCGTAGAGACTGCATCCGAGTGCGATAGCAGTGATCCAGCGGCGGAAATCCTGATGGTCGACGGGCCCCGCAGTCCCCCTGGCTTCGCCCGTGATGGTGGGGCAGGCGACGGAGGCGACCCCGCACGAGACCACGAAGAGTACCAGCCCGAGCCACTCGACTCTCTGCAAAGAGAGGAACTTCGCCGCAGGAACGTGGATGCCCTGCGTACTCCCATCACAGGAGAAACCCCCGAGGCTCGCGCCTTGGAGGAGGCACGTTTGGCCAATTTGGCCGAACGCACTCGACTGGAGAATCTTCAGCGAGCACTCGACGAGCGCGCGCGGCAATGAGTTCCCGACACCAGTCGACGTCAACTCTTCCCGCCGACTCAGGTATATCGAACCCCAATCCAGAATTTAGCAGCTGCGACCCGTATAGCAGAGTCCATCCAGCCCTCTCAGTCGGAAGCTGGCAGAGGCTTGATGCAGATCAGGGATCTGCTCCGGGCAGCAGGAGATCAGAATTCGGCCGTGTCACAGTCGCGCAACAGAATTCATAGTCGATCCGTCGCTGCGAATACGGTTCAGTCGGCTCACAGCCCCAGATCGCCTCCGCGGCGTGAAGGGAGCGAGGATCGGCGAGACCAAAATGGTGACCGACTCGACCGAGACGATAGGCATCGAGTGCCCAATTCCCCTCCGAGGGGTGGGTCTTACGCTCCTCGGCAGCAAGATGACAGGCGTCAGCTCAGTGCGGGGCGAAGAGTTCTAGTCGACCCCAGAGAACCAGGCTTTGATGCGCGATCCATTATCGTGCAAGGCTTAGTCGACCGGAACAGAGCCCATCGAGGTGGACTCGACAGAGATGCGCCCACAAGCAGTCGAGTGCATGTTTCTGGTCCTGAATGTTTCAGCAGAGCTATCAGAGCCGCAGTTATCCCTCCCAATTTCAGGTTGGCAACAGGAGTCAGCAAGTTCACTGGTGAGTCTAAGCCTGAAACTTGGCTTGAAGACTACCGAGTGGCGGTTCAGATTGGTGGTGGGAACGACGAGGTGGCCATGAAGCATTTGCCCCTCATGTTGGAAGGTTCTGCCAGGGCATGGTTGACTCAATTACCTCCTAGCAGCATTTACACTTGGGAAGATCTGTCCCGAGTGTTCATCAGAACGTTTGAAGGAACTTGCAAGCGACCGGCTGGACTGACGGAGTTGCAAGTCTGCGTGCAGAAGACCAATGAGACTCTCAGAGAGTATATTCAGAGATGGATCACTTTGCACCATACTGTGGAGAATGTGTCTGATCATCAGGCAGTCTGCGCCTTTAAGGATGGTGTCAAGAACAGAGAATTGAGTTTGAAATTTGGTCGAACCGGTGACATGACCTTGAGTCGGATGATGGAGATTGCTACCAAGTACGCCAACGTCGAAGAAGAAGACCGACTCCGAAGCGGCAAGCACAAGCCGAGTCAGTCGGAAAAGGGAAACACCAGTCGGAAACAGAAGCGGAAGGCTGAACCAGCAGCTCCTGGAGAGGCTCTGGCCGTGACTCAGGGAAAGTTTAAAGGGAAACCAAAAGGATCTTGGAACCCTAAGAAGGTGAAGGATAAAGAAGGGAACGACGTGATGGATATGTCGTGTCACATCCACACGAAGAAAGACGAAGAGGGGAATATCATCTACCCGAAGCATACCACTCGCCAATGTCGACTCCTGATCCAGCAGTTTCAGGGAAAACAGTCTAATAACAAGGAGAAGGAGTCGGACAAGGCCGAAGACAAGGAGGACAGTGAGGAAGGATATCCACATATCAACTCCACTCTGATGATCTTTGCAGATGTGGAAAGCAAGAGTCGACTGAAAGTCATTAACCGAGAGGTGAACATGGTCGCCCCAGCAAAAGCAAATTATCTGAGATGGTCCCAAACACCCATCACATTCGACCAATCTGATCACCCGACTCATATTGCCACCCCTGGGAGGCAAGCTTTGGTGGTCGATCCAGTTGTCGAAGGCACTCGACTGACAAAAGTGCTGATGGACGGTGGTAGTGGGCTGAATTTGTTGTATGCAGACACGCTGAAAGGAATGGGCATTCCGATGTCCCGACTGAGCACCAGTAACATGAGCTTTCATGGAGTTATACCAGGGAAGAAAGCCGAGTCACTCGGCCATATAGCTCTGGACGTGGTGTTTGGCGATTCGAAACATTTTCGCAAAGAGAAGTTGACGTTTGAGGTCGTGGATTTTCAGAGTGCATATCATGCCATTTTGGGGAGACCAGCTTATGCGCGGTTCATGGCTCGACCATGTTACGTGTACCTCAAATTGAAGATGCCCGGTCCCAAAGGAGTGATCACTGTCACCGGTGATCGGAAAAAGGCAGAAGAGTGCTTTCAGAAGGGCTCAAAGATTGCCGATTCCCAGGTGACAGCGGTCGAGTTCGAAGAATACAAGCAAAATGCAGATCCGAGTGATTTGCTGCGATCCAAGAAACCCGCCACAGAATCTGCATTTCAGCCGTCCGGTGAGACAAAGCCTGTTCACATTCACCCGACCGACCCCGATGCAGCTCCGACCCACATCTCCACAACACTCGACCCAAAATAGGAAGAAGCGCTCATCCAGTTCCTCCGTGAGAACTGGGACATTTTTGCATGGAAGCCCGCTGACATGCCAGGTGTTCCCAGGGGACTGGCTGAGCATCGCCTAAGAGTCGACTCATCTGCAAAACCAGTCAAAGAGCATCTTCGGCGGTCCGCCGTCCAGAAGAGAAAAGCCATTGGTGAGGAAGTGGCTCGACTGTTAGCGGCAGGATTTATCCGAGAGATATACCACTCCGAGTGGCTCGCTAATGTCGTCATGGTTCCTAAGAAGGACAAATCACTCCGAATGTGTATTGATTTCAAGCACATCAACCGGGCCTGCCCGAAAGATCATTTTCCTCTCCCTCGCATAGATCAAATTGTTGACTCGACCGCGGGATGTGAGAGACTGTCTTTTCTGGACGCCTACTCTGGGTACCACCAGATCCGTCTGTACGGACCCGATGAGGTAAAAACAGCTTTCATCACTCCATTCGGGTGCTTCTGCTATATCACCATGCCATTCGGCCTCAAGAATGCCGGAGCCACATTTATGCGAATGATTCAGAAGTGTCTACTCACTCAAATCAGTCGGAATGTGGAAGCGTATATGGATGATATCGTCGTCAAGTCACGAAAAGGTTCCGACCTGCTCGCTGACCTCGCCGAAACATTTTCCAACCTCAGAAGGTATGATATCAAGCTCAATCCATCAAAGTGCACATTTGGAGTTCCTGGTGGCAAGTTACTCGGTTTTCTCGTTTCCGAGCGAGGAATCGACGCTAATCCAGAGAAGATCGGCACTATTCTCCGAATGAAACGCCCTGTGCGAGTGCACGATGTCCAGAAGCTTACTGGATGCTTGGCCGCATTAAGTCGATTCATCTCACGACTCGATGAAAAGGCATTGCCTCTTTACCGACTGATGAAGAAGGCAGACAAGTTCGAGTGGACTCCAGAAGCTGATGCAGCGTTTGCCGAGCTAAAAGCTCTGCTCTCCACCCAGCCGGTGCTTGCTGCTCCAATCAGCAAAGAGCCTCTGTTACTCTATATCGCAGCCACAGGACAAGTCGTCAGTACTGTGCTTACGGTCGAGCGGGAAGAAGAAGGAAAAGCTCTCAAAGTTCAGCACCCAGTGTACTATTTGTCTGAAGTCTTGACTCCATCCAAGCAGAGATATCCTCATTATCAAAAGCTTGTGTATGGAATATACATGACCACAAAGAAGGTTGCTCATTATTTCTCTGATCATTCCATCACAGTCGTCAGCGACGCTCCACTATCAGAGATTTTGCACAACAGAGATGCAACTGGTCGAGTGGCTAAATGGGCGATTGAACTTCTTCCCCTTGATATCAAGTTTGAGGCAAAGAAAGCCATTAAGTCCCAGGCAATAGCAGATTTCCTCGCTGAATGGATTGAACAGCAGCAGCCGACTGAAGTTCACTCGGAGCATTGGACCATGTTCTTTGATGGCTCTAAGATGTTGAATGGTTCCGGTGCTGGGGTTGTCCTGGTTTCCCCCAGAGGAGATAAGCTCAGATATGTGCTCCAGATTCACTTTGATTCCTCCAACAATGAGGCAGAATATGAGGCCCTCTTATATGGGTTGCGCATGGCCATTTCACTCGGCGTCCGTCGCCTGATGGTTTATGGCGACTCGGATTTAGTGGTCAACCAAGTGATGAAGGAGTGGGACGTGAGAAGCCCAGCCATGACTGAATATTGCAGTGCAGTGAGGAAGCTGGAAAAGAAGTTCGAGGGGTTGGAGCTCCATCATATACCCCGACTGAAAAATCAAGCAGCTGATGATCTAGCAAAGATAGGTTCCAAGAGAGAAGCCATTCCGAGTGGTGTGTTCTTGGAGCATATACACACTCCGTCAGTCAAAGAAGATCCTTTCACCGAAGAAGCTCCACAGCCCAAGAGTGCCACAGATCCGACTGAGGTTGAAGTCCCAGCGGTGGTCGACTTGATCATGGAGGTCTTGGTGGTCATTCCCGACTGGACAGTTCCATATATCGCGTATATCCTGAGAAAAGAGATTCCGGAGGATGAGGAAGAGGCTCGACAGATCGTCCGTCGATCTAAGGCCTTTACCGTAATCAAGGGACAATTATACAGAGAAAGCGCGACTGGAGTTGGTCAGAAGTGCATAACACCAGAAGAAGGTCGACTCATCCTCAATGATATCCACTCGGGAACCTGTGGCCATCATGCGTCCTCTCGAACCATCGTGGCCAAAGCATACCGAGCCGGATTTTACTGGCCAAAGGCGAATGAGATGGCAAAGGAGATAGTGGATAAGTGCGAGGGATGTCAGTTCTACTTGAATATGTCGCACAAGCCTGCATCAGCCCTGAAGACCATTCCACTCGTCTGGCCTTTCGCAGTATGGGGGTTGGACATGGTCGGTCCTTTGAGAACAGGGCGAAGTGGCTTCACGCATGTACTGGTGGTAGTCGACAAGTTCACCAAGTGGATCGAGGCTAAACCAATCAAGAACCTTGACGCCGGTGCTGCTGTTAGCTTCATCAGAGAACTAATATTCAGATATGGAGTCCCGCACAGCATCATTACGGATAATGGGTCGAACTTTGACTCGGAGGAATTCAGAGATTTCTGTAACTCTCAAGGCACACAAGTCGACTACGCTTCAGTCGCTCATCCGCAGTCGAATGGACAAGCAGAGCGAGCCAATGGCCTGATTCTCAAGGGACTGAAACCCCGACTGATGCGTGATCTCAAGCATGCAGCTGGAGCTTGGGTCGACGAACTTCCCTTGGTGCTTTGGGGACTGAGGACCACACCTAATCGGTCGACCGGAAGAACTCCATTCTTCTTGGTCTACGGAGCTGAAGCAGTCTTGCCGAGTGATCTTCTCCACAATGCTCCTCGAGTTGAAATCTACAACGAAGCAGAAGCTGAACAAGCGCGGCAGGACGCAGTCGACCTTTTAGAGGAAGAAAGGGAGATGGCTCTGATCCGGTCGACCATCTACCAACAAGATTTGCGTCGTTTCCACGCCAGAAATGTGAGAGGTCGAGCCTTCCAAGAAGGAGATTTAGTTCTCCGAGTGGATCAGAAGAAACAACACAAGCTTGCTCCTTCTTGGGAAGGACCCTTCATCGTCACCAAAGTTCTCCACAACGGGGCGTACCGTCTCTACAACATCGAGCATAATATCGACGAGCCCCGAGCTTGGAACGCGGAACTACTCCGCCCATTTTACACTTAAGTTTTATCACTCGGATTAGTTGCAATAAAGTACTTCTGTAGTCCATGGACCTCAAAATAATAGTGTCATAGTTCCTCCATAATTTTTGTCACTTTTTATTTTGTCCAATGAAATTTCCCCCCAGTGGGTGACTTAGCCGCGAATCCGTTTCGCCTAAGTTTGTAAAAATCCTACCGAGTGGTGAGCCAGACTCCCACTCGGAGGCTTAGCCGCGAATCCGTTTCGCCTAAGTTTGTAAAAATCTTACCGAGTGGTGAGCCAGACTCCCACTCGGAGGCTTAGCTGCGAATCCGTTTCGCCTAAGTTTGTAAAAATCCTACCGAGTGGTGAGCCAGACTCCCACTCGGAGGCTTAGCTGCGAATCCATTTCGCCTAAGTTATCGAAAATCCTACCGAGTGAAGAGCAAACCTCTCACTCGGAGGCTTAGCTGCAGTCCAAGTACTCGCCTAAGTTATGAAAATCCTACCGAGTGAAGAGCAAACCTCTCACTCGGAGGCTTAGCTGCAGTCCAAGTACTCGCCTAAGTTACCGAAATCCTACCGAGTGAAGAGCAAACCTCTCACTCGAGGGCTTAGCTGCAGTCCAAGTACTCGCCTAAGTTATGAAAATCCTACCGAGTGAAGAGCAAACCTCTCACTCAGGGGCTTAGCTGCAGCCCAGTGCTCGCCTAAGATCTAAAAATCCTACCGAGCGAAGAGCAAACCTCTCACTCGGGGGCTTAGCTGCAGCCTAGTGCTCGCCTAAGTTATGAAAATCCTACCGAGTGAAGAGCAAACCTCTCACTCGGGGGCTTAGCTGCAGCCCAGTGCTCGCCTAAGATATAAAATCCTACCGAGTGAAGAGCAAACCTCTCACTCGGGGGCTTAGCTGCAGCCCAGTGCTCGCCTAAGATATAAAAATCCTACCGAGCGAAGAGCAAACCTCTCACTCGGGGGCTTAGCTACAGCCCAGTGCTCGCCTAAGTTATGAAAATCCTACCGAGTGAAGAGCAAACCTCTCACTCGGGGGCTTAGCTGCAGCCCAGTGCTCGCCTAAGATATAAAAATCCTACCGAGTGAAGAGCAAACCTCTCACTCGGGGGCTTAGCTGCAGCCCAGTGCTCGCCTAAGATATAAAAATCCTACCGAGTGAAGAGCAAACCTCTCACTCGGGGGCTTAGCTGCAGCCCAGTGCTCGCCTAAGATATAAAAATCCTACCGACTGAAGAGCAAACCTCTCACTCGGGGGCTTAGCTGCAGCCCAGTGCTCGCCTAAGTTATGAAAATCCTACCGAGTGATAAGCCAGACTTCCACTCGGAGGCTTAGCTGCAGCCCAGTGCTCGCCTAAGTTATCGAAATCCTACCGAGTGAAGGGCAAACCTCTCACTCGGGGGCTTAGCTGCAGCCCAGTGCTCGCCTAAGTTATGAAAATCCTTCCGAGTGATAAGCCAGACTTCCACTCGGAGGCTTAGCTGCAGCCCAGCGCTCACCTAAGTGGATTAAGGAATAAGTTGATTGCAGTAAGCGCCCTGCTTTGAACCTGCAAAAGACATTTCGAGCCAAGAGCAATCATATTCAAACGACAAATTCAAGTTCGGATCGATACCTAAAGGAACCGGAAGTGCTCAGGCGCTAAGCCCGTTAAGGTTTATCGGTTACAATTCCACTCGGCATACCGAGGCAAATTTAAAGCGTCGAGCTTAGAAGAAGTTTTTTACCCCTCCTGTGGAGGGCTGGAAGGTGCAACAAACTCATCAAGATCAATCCCATCTGCGATCCGAGTGGCAGCCGCAAGGAAAGTTTCCATAAAGGACCTGAAGTCGTGTTTCTTGGTGTTGGCCACCCCGAGGGCCGCCAGCTTGTCTTCTCGCGCATCTTTGCAGTGAACTCGGGCCAGACACAGAGCAACATCTGCACCGCACCGAGCCGAGGATTTTTTTCCACTCCTGCACTCGACCAGGGATCGTGTTCAAGCGAGCCATCAGCGACTCGAGGTCATTCTGAAGAGTCTCCCCGGGCCAGAGCATCGAGTCGATGCGAGATGTGGCGACCTTCAGCCTTGCAAGATAGTCCACGACAGCTGCAACACGGGACTCCAGTCGGAAAACATTCATGGCAGCTTCGTCGTCCATCGTAGAATTGACGGGGTCAAGGTTTGGTTCCAGCCGGCTAGTTTCTTCTTCAAAGTTTTGACAAAATTCTGCAAGGATGATCACCGAGTCAAGGCAATGGTCGAATGGAAAAACCACGGTTGGAAATGATCGCCGAGCATAGAGATTTACCTTCAAGCATAAGAAACAGCTTCTTGGCAAGACCATTCAGAAAGGCCTCCAGATCTTTTTTCTTCCCAAGAGCAGCTTTCAGATTGGCATTTTCTTGCTCAAGCTTGGCGACTGAAGCTAACTTCTCGTCAACAAGCTTGATCTTCTCAGCTAGTTCAAGGTCCTTCTTCCGTTCGGCCTCCCTCACCTTACCTGCAAGTTACAACAAGATCAGATTTTGAAACAAATAAAGGGAAAAAGCAGTCGTCAAGGTCTCACCAAACATACCTTCGGTCTCCTCCTTTGCCTTAGTCAGATTCTCCTGAACCAGCTTCAAATTCAGCTCGAGCTGAATGTGCTTGTTTTCCAGCTCAGAGTAGCGAGCCACAAGATCACAGGAGTTCTGCGAAGAACCAATCGACTAAAATGTCAAATATAATTCACTTCCGAGTGAAAAAGGAAAAATCACGCGTTTCTAAGACTACAGCCGAATACGAGCATTCGACCGTAGTCTCGGGGACTACACCCAGTGGGTGCACTCAGCGTGCCCCCACTAATCGACCAGTCGAAGACAGAGTCGACCGGTTTGTGAAACCCAGTCGCCTTAGTCGAATGACGGAAAGACTGAAATTATAAAGCCTAAGGCCGACTGCCAGCAGTCGACCTTAGCCTTGGGGACTACACCCAGCGGGTGCACTCAGCGTGCCCCCACTAATCCTATTTGAAGACAGAGTCGACCAGTCGACCTCAAAAAAAAACAAGATGTATTCTCTAAGACTGTAACCGACTGCCAGCAGTCGACCACAGTCTCGGGGAATACACCCAGTGGGTGCACTCAGCGTGCCCCCACCGGTTTGTGAAATCCATTCGCCGTAGTCGAATGACGGAGAGACTGAAATTATAAAGCCTAAGGCCGACTGCCAGCAGTCGACCTTAGCCTTGGGGACTACACCCAGCGGGTGCACTCAGCGTGCCCCCGCTAACACGGAGTTTAAATCAACACACCCAGTGGGTGACTACTATAAATTCTGGAAAGAAAAGTTTTTTGATAGCATATCCTAACAGAACAAGTGGTGGTCGACTGACCTGAACATTCCTTTGAAGGGCGGAACTGGCGTCATAAGCTGCCTGGCTCGCATCCCGGATGGTCTTCAACTGCTCCATCATGATCCCTGCCTGGCGTATCGCCTCCTTCGCGGCGCCAGCTTGGTCCTCTGGGACGTGGTGCATCGTGAAGAGGAAGGGCTGCGAAGCACTTGTCAGCGGATCTGCGAAGGACACAGTGTGTCGAGTGGTGTTCTCCTCCTCCGCGACCAGAGTCTCAGGCACCGTCACATCCTGGGGCACCCTGCTGGCAGACGCTTTCCTTCTCATTCTGTGCTTTAGTTGTTCCTCGTCTTCATCGTCATCAGGGAGAGTGATAACAACATTGGATGGAGCTACAGAAAAGAATCAGAATTAGAGATCATGAGTCGGTCGACTAGAAACGGTGTTAAGAGTATAATACCAGGTTTTGAGGTTGCTGCGTCCTCCATCGCATGGTCGTCAGCCCGGGCTGAGGTCTCAGAAGTAGCAGCACTACAACTCCAAAGAGTCAGTCGACTAACTCCAACGCCAACCAGAGATAAAGTTCACACAAAACAAGAAGACGTAAGCAATATGATTACCCTGATATGGTGGGGATGGACACCTTCATCTTCGGCATGTGCTTGGTCGGCTTCGACGGGGCCGCCCTGGGCTGCTTCGGCGCCTTTTCAGTCGGCGCCGGAGAGGTGGTCCGGGGGCGCTTGGTCGACTGAGTAACAGTCGCGACCCCCTCGCCGCGTTCAGTCGCAGGGTCATGGACAAGTTTCGACCGCCTTTCCGAGCGCGATGGTGCGACCTCCTCCTCCTCCTCCTCTTCGCCGTCCTCATCGTCATCATCATCGTCGTCATCGTCATCATCATCGGCCTCGGCGGCGTCCGAGTCCCACTCCTCCTCCTGGCTCTCGTCCCCGCTCGCTTCTCCCTCCTCAGTCGGAGCCTGCGCTCCGTTGGGCATGGAGTACAGTTCAGTGAGGGCCTGATGGACAACAAGACAAAGATCAGCCGACCGATCGGCAGAGAAAACAGAAATAAATACGACAAAAATACAATGGGAAGTGGAGCAGACATACCTTGTTTGGGTCACTGTGGCAGTCGAGTGGAGGAATCCTTCTGGCTCCGCGAGGGTTATCCTTGTTCCCAGTAACAGCGGCCATCCACCTTTCCAGAGTGGCATCGTCGACTGTTTCTGGGTTAACCCGAGTCACGTCCTCAGTCCCACAGTACAACCACATGCAGTGGCTCCGGAACTAAAGAGGCTGGATTCGGTGCCTAAGGAAAACTTCCAGGAGATCCATGCCCGTCACTCCCTCCCGAACCAACTGAACTACGCGCTCCATCAACATCTTCACGTCAGCTTTCTCCTCCGGAATCAGCTTCAGGGGGGAGGGCTTGTTCACTCGGTCCATGGTAAATGGAGGGAGCCCACTCGACTGCCCCGGTGTCGACTCATCCTGGCAGTAGAACCAGGTCGACTGCCAGCCTCTGACTGACTCGGGAAATGTCATAGCTGGGAAGGTGCTCTTGTTTCTCACCTGGATCCCCGGACCTCCACACATTTGGACCACTCGGGTTCTTTCGTCGCCTGGACTCGCCTTCTTCACAGTTTGAGAGCGACATGTGAATATGTGCTTGAACAAGCCCCAGTGCGGTCGACAGCCCAGAAAACTCTCGCACATGGACACAAACGCGGCAAGATAGGCGATAGAATTCGGGGTGAAGTGGTGGAGTTGCGCTCCAAAAAAGTTCAAGAAACCACGGAAGAAAACGCTCGGCGGCAAAGAGAATTCGCGGTCGACATGGGTAGCCAGAAGCACGCACTCACCCTCTTCCGGCTGGGGCTGCCACTCTTTCCCCGGAAGCCTCGCAGCTCCATGGGGGATCAGGCCCTCGTTGGCCATGTCGAGGAGGTCCTTCTCCGTGATGGTCGACTGGATCCAATCTCCCTGGACCCAGCCTTTCGGCAGGCGGGATCTGGACGAAGACCCACCGCGGCTGGTGGATCTCCCCTTCGCCTTCTCCGTCGCCGACGCCTTCTTCGCGCGCTCCAGCGCCGCCGTCTTCTCCTTGACCATGGCTTCCGGCGGGGCGCGTGAGGAGAAGTGGTGCGGGGGCAAGAGCGAGCGCGTTGGGCGGAGACGAAGGAGGCAGAGAGAGAGAATGCTGAGGCACTGTTCAAAAAACCCCCGTCGGGCGCATTTATAAGATCCCTTCCGAGTGGATGACAGGTGGACCCGGCAGATCTAATCATATCCTGGAACTGTTACACGGGCGAGATACGTGGCGAAGAAAGTGGCGCGAGAATCGAGGCGTCTATGTCCCGTCCCATCCGAACGCCGCAGTCCGCTCCGCTTCGTGCGTTTCCCGAAATTTCGCATCCCGCGGAATCCGCTAACGGCAGATCAGTCTGTCAAGCGCGGGATTTCCTGCGATCCGTCGCTCGGAAATCGACGAAGCCCGAAAGATCACTCGACGAAAGAAAAGAATGGATCGAGTCGACTGAAGACAAGTTGCTCACTATCAACGAAGAGATTCTCTGGATTCAGGACAACGCACGACCAGTGTGCAAAGGTCAATCGGAAACAGCATCAACTCCTCCGTCACTCAAAGCCTCAATCCATTCGGGGCTAATGATGGGGTCATGTACCTAGGGTAGGGTCACAGACCTGATCTAAGTACCCTGCCCAAGGACACCCTTAGAAGAGGTCACCTTCCAGTCGACCAACGAGGGATTCACTCGACTGACTTGAAGGACTCGACCACGAAGACTCACTCGACTACCAGGAGGTCAAAAGGCACTCCGCACTGCAACGGCCTGTAGTTAAGTAGACTTTATGATAGTTAAGACACATTATGTGGGACGTTACCAGTAACGCCCCGGACTAAATACACCTTAAACCCTTCATTACGTGGGCTGGCTGGGGTCCTGGCGCACTCTATATAAGCCACCCCCCTCCACAGGCAGAAGGGTTCGGCACCCTGTAACTCATATACACATAATCCACTCGACCGCCTCCGGGCTCCGAGACGTAGGGCTTTTACTTCCTCCGAGAAGGGCCTGAACTCGTACATCTCTTGTGTTACAACCTCTCCATAACTAGGACCTTGCCTCTCCATACCTACCCCCCACTCTACTGTCAAACTTAGAACCACGACACCCCGGCCCCCGTATATAAAGGAGCAAGGGGGAGAGGCGGCCAAGGGGAGGAGGCGCGCCCAAGTGGGGCAATCCTGCTCCAAGTAGGATCCCCCCCTCTTTCCTAGTCCAAGTAGGAGAGGGGAAGGAAGGGAAGGAGAAGGAGAAGGAAGGAGAGGGAGGAAAAAGAGGAAAGGGGGGCCGGACCCCTAGTCCAATTCGGTTTGGGCTAGGGGGGGCCGCGCGCCCTGCCTCCTCTCTTCCACCACTTGGCCCATGAGGCCCATTACTTCTTCCTCGTATTGTCGTAACTCCCCGGTACCCCCAAAAATACCCGAATCACTTGGAACCTTTCCGATGTCCAAATATAGTCGCCCAATATATCGATCTTTACGTCTCGACCATTTTGAGACTCCTCGTCATGTCCCCGATCTCATCCGGGCCTCCGAACTCCTTCGGTACATCAAAACTCATAAACTCATAATATTATTGTCATCGAAACCTTAAGCGTGCGGACCCTACGGGTTTGAGAACAATGTAGACATGACCGAGACACGTCTCCAGTCAATAACCAATAGTGGAACCTGGATGCTCATATTGGCTCCCATATATTCTATGAAGATCTTTATCGGTCAGACCGCATAACAACATACGTTGTTCCCTTTGTCATTGGTATCTTACTTGCCCGAGATTCGATCGTCGGTATCTCAATACCTAGTTCAATCTCGTTACCGGCAAGTCTCTTTACTCGTTCCGTAATACATCATCTCACAACTAACTCATTAGTTGCAATGCTTGCAAGGCTTATGTGATGTGCATTACCGAGAGGGCCCAGAGATACCTCTCCGACAATCGGAGTGACAAATCCTAATCTCGAAATACGCCAACCCAACAAGTACCTTCGGAGACACCTGTAGAGCACCTTTATAATCACCAAGTTACGTTGTGACGTTTGGTAGCACACAAAGTGTTCCTCCGGTAAACGGGAGTTGCATAATCTCATATTCATAGGAACATGTATAAGTCATGAAGAAAGCAATAGCAACATACTAAACGATCAAGTGCTAAGCTAACGGGATGAGTCAAGTCAATCACATCATTCTCCTAATGATGTGATCCCCTTAATCAAATGACAACTCATGTCTATGGCTAGGAAACTCAACCATCTTTGATTAACGAGCTAGTCAAGTAGAGGCATACTAGTGACACTCTGTTTATCTATGTATTCACACATGTATTATGTTTCCGGTTAATACAATTCTAGCATGAATAATAAACATTTATCATGATATAAGGAAATAAATAATAACTTTATTATTGCCTCTAGGGCATATTTCCTTCAGTCTCCCACTTGCACTAGAGTCAATAATCTAGTTCACATCGCCATGTGATTTAACAGCAATAGTTCACATCACCATGTGATTAACACCCATAGTTCACATCGATATGTGATCAACACCCAAAGGGTTTACTAGAGTCAGTAATCTAGTTCACATCGCTATGTGATTAACACCCAAAGATTACTAAGGTGTGATCATGTTTTGCTTGTGAGAGAAGTTTAGTCAACGGGTCTGCCACATTCAGATCCGTATGTATTTTGCAAATTTCTATGTCAACAATACTCTGCTCGGAACTACTCTAGCTAATTGCTCCCACTTTCAATATGTATCTAGATTGAGACTTAGAGTCATCTAGATTAGTGTCAAAACTTGCATTGACGTAACCTTTTACGACGAACCCTTTAGTCACGTCCATAATCGAGAAACATATCCTTATTCCACTAAGGATAATCTTGACCGCTGTTCACTGATCTACTCCTAGATCACTATTGTACTCCCTTGCCAAAATCAGTGTAGGGTATACAATAGATCGGGTACACAACATGGCATACTTTATAGACCCTATGGCCAAGGCATAGGGAATGACTTTCATTCTCTTTCTATCTTCTGCCGTGGTCGGGCTTTGAGTCTTGCTCAATTTCACACATTGTAACACAGGCAAGAACTCTTTCTTTAACTGTTCCATTTTGAACTTACTTCAAAATCTTGTCAAGGTATGTACTCATTGAAAAAACTTATCAAGCGTCTTGATCTATCTTTATAGATCTTGATGCTCAATATGTAAGCAGCTTCACCGAGGTCTTTCTTTGAAAAACTCCTTTCAAACACTCCTTTATGTTTTGCAGAATAATTCTACATTATTTATGATCAACAATATGTCATTCACATATACTTATCAGAAATGTTGTAGTGCTCCCACTCACTTTCTTGTAAATACAGGCTTCACCGCAAGTTTGTATAAAACTATATGCTTTGATCAACTCATCAAAGCGTATATTCCAACTCCGAGATGTTTGCACCAGTCCATAGATGGATCGCTGGAGTTTGCCTATTTTGTTAGCACCTTTAGGATTGACAAAACCTTCTGGATGCATCATATACAACTCTTCTTTAATAAATCCATTAAGGAATGCAGTTTTGTTTATCCATTTGCCAGATTTCATAAAATGCGGCAATTCCTAACGGACAGACTTAAGCATAGATACGAGTGAGAAACTCTCATCGAAGTCAACACCTTGAACCTGTCAAAAACCTTTTGTGACAATTCTAGCTTTGTAGATAGTAACACTACTATCAGCGTCCGTCTTCCTCTTGAAGATCCATTTATTCTTAATGGCTTGTCGATCATCGAGCAAGTCCACCAAAGTCCATACTTTGTTCTCATATATGGATCCTATCTCAGATTTCATGGCCTCAAACCATTTCACAGAATCTGGGCTCATCATCGCTTCCTCGTAGTTCGCAAGTTCGTCATGGTCTAGTAACATGACTTCCAGAACAAGATTACCGTACCACTCTGGTGCGGATATCATTCTGGTTTACCTACGAGATTCGGTAGTAACTTGATCTGAAGTTACATGATCATCATCATTAGCTTCCTCACTAATTGGTGTAGTAGTCACAGGAACAGATTTCTGTGATGAACTACTTTCCAATAAGGGAGAAGGTACAATTACCTTATCAAGTTCTACTTTCCTCCCACTCACTTCTTTCGAGAGAAACTCCTTCTCTAGAAAGTATCCATTCTCAGCAACGAATGTCTTGCCTTCGGATCTGTGATAGAAGGTGTACCCAACTGTCTCCTTTGGGTATCCTGTGAAGACACATTTCTCCGATTTGGGTTCGAGCTTATCAAGTTGAAGCTTTTTCACATAAGCATCGCAGCCCCAAACTTTCAGAAACGACAACTTTGGTTTCTTGCCAAACCACAGTTCATAAGGCGTTGTCTCAACGGATTTTGATGGTGCCCTTTTAATGTGAATGCAGCTGTCTCTAATGCATAACCCCAAAACGATAGTGGTAAATCGGTAAGAAACATCATAGATTGCACTATATCCAATAAAGTACGGTTATGACATTCAGACACACCATTATGTTGTGGTGTTCCAGGTGGCATGAGTTTGTGAAACTATTCCATATTGTTTTAATTGAAGACCAAACTCGTAACTCAAATATTCGTCTCCGCGATCAGATTGTAGAAACTTTATTTTCTTGTCACGATGATTTTCCACTTCACTCTGAAATTCTTTGAACTTTTCAAATGTTTTAGACTTATGTTTCATCAAGTAGATATACCCATATCTGCTCAAATCATCTGTGAAGGTCAAAAAATAACGATACCTGCTGCGAGCCTCAACACTCATCGGATCGCATACATCAGTATGTATTATTTCCAATAAGCAAGTTGTTTGCTCCATTGTTCCGGAGAACGGAGTTTTAGTCATCTTGCCCATAAGGCATGGTTTGCAAAGCATCAAGTGATTCATAATCAAGTGATTCCAAAATCCCATCAGCATGGAGTTTCTTCATGCGCTTTACACCAATATGACCTAAACGGCAGTGCCACAAATAAGTTGCACTATCATTATTAACTTTACATCTTTTGGTTTCAATATTATGAATTTGTGTATCACTACGATCGAGATCCAACAAACCATTTTCGTTGGTGTGTATGACCATAGAAAGGTTTTATTCATGTAAACAGAACAACAATTGTTCTCTAACTTAAATGAATAACCATATTGCAATAAACATGATAAAATCATATTCATGCTCAACGCAAACACCAAATAACACTTATTTAGTTTCAACACTAATCCTGAAAGTATAGGGAGAGTGCGATGATGATCATATCAATCTTGGAACTACTTCCAACACACATCGTCACCTCGACTTTTACTAGTTTCTGTTTATTCGGCAACTCCCGTTTCGAGTTACTACTCTTAGCAACTGAACCAGCATCAAATGCTGAGGGGTTGCTATAAACACTAGTAAAGTACACATCAATAACATGTATATCCAATATACCTTTGTTCACTTTGCCATCCTTCTTATCCACCAATTACTTGGGGTAGTTCCGCTTCTAGTAACCACTCCCTTTGCAGTAGAAGCACTCAGTCTCAGGCTTAGGTCCAGACTTGGGCTTCTTCACTTGAGCAGCAACTTGCTTGCCGTTCTTCTTGAAGTTCCCCTTCTTCCCTTTGCCCTTTTCTTGAAACCAGTGGTCTTGTTAACCATCAACACTTGATGTTTTTCTTGATTTCTACCTTTGTTGATTTCAGCATCACGAAGAGCTTGGGAATTACTTTCGTCATCCCTTGCATAATATAGTTCATCATGAAGTTCTACTAACTTGGTGATGGTGACTAGAGAATTCTGTCAATCACTATTTTATCTGGAAGATTAACTCACACTTGATTCAACCGATTGTAGTACCCAGACAATCTGAGCACATGCTCACTGCTTGAGCAATTCTCCTCCATCTTTTAGCTATAGAACTTGTTGGAGACTTCATATCTCTCAACTCGGGTATTTGCTTGAAATATTAACTTTAACTTTTGGAACATCTCATATGGTCCATGACGTTCAAAACGTCTTTGAAGTCCTGATTCTAAGCCGTTAAGCATGGTGCACTAAACTATCAAGTAGTCATCATATTGAGCTAGCCAAACGTTCATAACGTCTGTATCTGCTCCTGCAATAGGTCTGTCACCTAGCGGTGCATCAAGGACATAATTCTTCTGTGCAGCAATGAGGATAAACCTCAGATCACGGATCCAATCCGCATCATTACTACTAACATCTTTCAACTTAGTTTTCTCTTGGAACATATCAAAATAAACACAGGGAAGCAACAATGAGAGCTATTGATCTACAACATAATTTGTAAAATACTATCAAGACTAAGTTCATGATAAATTTAAGTTCAATTTAATCATATTACTTAAGAACTCCCACTTAGACAGACATCCCTCTAACCCTCTAAGTGATCACGTGATCCATATCAACTAAACCATGTTCGATCATCACGTGAGATGGAGTAGTTTCAACGGTGAACATCACTATGTTGATCATATCTACTATATGATTCACGCTCGACCTTTCGGTCTCCGTGTTCCGAGGCCATATCTGTTATATGCTACGCTCGTCAAGTTTAACCTGAGTATTCCGCATGTGCAACTGTTTTGCACCCGTTGTATTTGAACGTAGAGCCTATCACACCCGATCATCACGTGGTGTCTCAGCATGAAGAACTTTCGCAACGGTGCATACTCAGGAAGAACACTTATACCTTGATAATTTAGTGAGAGATCATCTTATAAAGCTACCGCCGAACTAAGCAAAATAAGATGTATAAAATATAAACATTACATGCAATCAAAATATGTGACATGATATGGCCATCACCATCTTGTGCCTTTGATCTTCATCTCGAAAGCATCGTCATGATTTCCAACGTCACCGGCATGACACCATGATCTCCATCATCTTGATCTATATCAATGTGTCGTCACATAGTCATCTCGCCAATTATTGCTCTTGCAACTATTGCTATCGCATAGCGATAAAGTAAAGCAATTATTTGGCACTTGCATCTTATGCAATAAAGAGACAACCATAAGGCTTTTGCCTGTAGCCGATAACTT
The DNA here is from genome assembly GCF_018294505.1 of Triticum aestivum. Classification (NCBI taxonomy): domain Eukaryota; kingdom Viridiplantae; phylum Streptophyta; class Magnoliopsida; order Poales; family Poaceae; genus Triticum; species Triticum aestivum. Next base: position 495,834,992 of record NC_057813.1, read on the forward strand.
CAACAAAACATGATCATCTTATACAAAAACTTATAACTCATCATGTCTTGACCATATCACATCACAACATGCCCTGCAAAAACAAGTTAGACGTCCTCTACTTTGTTGTTGCAAGTTTTACGTGGCTGCTACTGGGCTTAGCAAGAACCATTCTTACCTACGCATCAAAACCACAACGATAGTTTGTCAAGTTGGTGCTGTTTTAACCTTCGCAAGGACCGGGTGTAGCCACACTCGGTTCAACTAAAGTTGGAGAAACTGACACCCGCCAGCCACCTGTGTGCAAAGCACGTCGGTAGAACCAATCTCGCGTAAGCGTACGCGTAATGTCGGTCTGGGCCGCTTCATCCAACAATACCGCCGAACCTAAGTATGACATGCTGGTAAGCAGTATGACTTATATCGCCCACAACTCACTTGTGTTCTACTCGTGCATATGACATCTATGCATAAAACCAGGCTCGGATGCCACTGTTGGGGAACGTAGTAATTTCAAAATTTTCCTACGCACACGCAAGATCATGGTGATGCATTATGACGCCCCCGATTCAATCGTATACTAATCATACACGCAAACGTGTACGATCAAGATCAGGGACTCACGGGAAGATATCACACCACAACTCTAAAATAAAATAAGTCATACAAGCATCATAATACAAGCCAGGGGCCTCGAAGGCTCGAATACAAGTGCTCGATCATAGACGAGTCAGCGGAAGCAACAATTTCTGAGTACAGACATAAGTTAAACAAGTTGCCCTAAGATGGCTAGCACAAACTGTGATACATATCGAAAGAGGCGCAGGCCTCCTGTCTGGGATCCTGCTAAACTACTCCTGGTCGTCGTTAGCAGGCTGCACATAGTAGAAGGCACCTCCGGTGTAGTAGGAGTCGTCGTCGAAGGTGGCGTCTGGCTCCTGGGCTCCAGCATCTGGTTGCGACAACCAGGTAGAATGGAAAGGGGGGAAAAGAGGGAGAAAAGCAACCGTGAGTACTCATCCAAAGTACTCGCAAGCAAGGAGCTACACTACATATGCATGGGTATATGTGTAAAGGGCCATATCGGTGGACTGAACTGCAGAATGCCAGAATAAGAGGGGGACAGCTAATCCCGTCGAAGACTACGCTTCTGGCAGCCCCCGTCTTGCAGCATGTAGAAGAGAGTAGACTGAAGTCCTCCAAGTAGCATAGCATAGCATAATCCTACCCGGCGATCCTACCCTCATTACCCTGTTAGAGAGCGACCACCGGGTTGTATCTGGCACTTGAAAGGGTGTGTTTTATTAAGTATCCGGTTCTAGTTGTCATAAGGTCAAGGTACAACTCCAAGTTGTCCTGTTACCGAAGATTACGGCTATTCGAATAGATTAACTTCCCTGCAGGGGTGCACCACATAACCCAACACGCTTGATCCCATTTGGCCGGACACACTTTTCGGGTTCATGCCCGGTCGCGGAAGATCAACACGTCGCAACCCCACCTAGGCACAACAGAGAGGTCAGCACGCCGGTCTAAACCTAAGCGCACAGGGGTCTGGGCCCATCGCCCTTAGCACACATGCACGTTGCGTGGGCAGGCGGAAGCAGACCTAGCAACCTCCAGTACAACGGAAGTCACGTTGCGCGGTCCAATCTGGCGCGCGCCGCTCAGTCGCTGACGTCACGAAGGCTTCGGCTGATACCACGACGTCGAGTGCCCATAACTTTCCCACGTAGTTGGTTAGTGCGTATAGACCAAATGGCCAGACTCAGATCAAATACCAAGATCTCGTTAAGCGTGTTAAGTATCCGCGAACGCCGACTAGGGCCAGGCCCACCTTTCTCCTAGGTGGTCTCAACCTGCCCTGTTGCTCCGCCACAAAGTAACAGTCGGGGGCCGTCAGAAAACCAGGCCCACCACTACCTAGGTGGAACCACCTGCCCCTTCAGCCCCCATCTCCGAACAGTATCACAGGTAATGTAATAGTGTAAAGTATTTAGTATATGCCCGTGATCACCTCCCGAAGTGATCACGGCCCAATAGTATAGCATGGCAGACGGACAAGAGTGTAGGGCCACTGATGGAACACTAGCATCCTATACTAAGCAGTAGGATAACAGGTAAAGGTAACAACAGTAGTAGCAAGGACAGGCTATGCAGCAGTATAGGATTAACTGAAGGCAGTAACATGCTACACTACTCTAATGCAAGCAGTATAGAGAAGAATAGGCGATATCTGGTGATCAAAGGGGGGGCTTGCCTGGTTGCTCTGGCAAGAAGGACGTGTCGTCAACACCGTAGTCGAACTGGAGGTCGTCGGCAGTCTCGGGGTCTACCGGAAAGAAGTAACGGAGGTGGAACACAATAAATAACAGAGCAATTAAAGCATCACAAAGCATAACGAGGTAATACGCGGTGCTAGGTATGCCCTAACGCGGTAGTAGGTGATACCGGCGAAGGGGGAAACATCTGGGAAGGTAATCCCGGTGTTTCGCGTTTTCGGACAACTGAACCAGAGGGGGAAAGTTGGGAGTTCGGTAGGTTAGGGATGTGTGGCGAACAAACGGGCTGCGTATCCGAATTCGTCTCGTCGTTCTGAGCAACTTTCATGTACAAAGTTTTTTCATCCGAGCTACGGTTTATTTTATATTAATTTTAAAAGATTTAAAATGATTTTTTTAATTTCTGGATTTAATTTAACTCGAAATTAAATTTGAATTTAGATGCTATGGGTACACAGAAAGTGTACCCAGAGTGTGTCTAAGGGGCTAGCAGGTGGGGCCCTGGTCAAATGTCCAGTCAGCGTTTGACTGGACCATTGACTGGTCAAGAGGGGCCCATGGGACCCGCATGTCATTGATACATGTTTTACTAAACAACATTTGATTAACTAATCTGGTTGATTAGGTTATTAAGCAGGTTATTTAAGTTAACTACTCCCTCCGTCCGGGTGTATAAGTCATTCGCGTAGTTCTAGGTCATCGATTTGAGGAATTAAATATGTGTTATATGTCATGAAAAGTATACCACTAGATTTCCACACGGATGTAGTTTCTAAATATATATTTTTTGTCACATATAATACATATTTAGATAGTTAAATTATCGACCTAGAACTACGCGAATGACTTATACACCGGGACGGAGGTAGTAATTAACTTACTAACTAATTAATTAATTGATTAACAATTATTATTTAATTAATCCTTTTTTCATTTTATTTTTGGGCGTGGGCCCCAAGTGTCATAGGCCATGGGGGCCTTAGCGGGGCGGGCTACCGGGTGCGGGCGCACCCGAGCGGGCGCTCGCCCGCAGGGCGGGACGAGGCCGCCGGGGCACGAGGCGAGGCCACCGGCGACAAGGAAGCCTGCCAGGCGGGGCAGTGGGGAGGCGGCCGCGGGCGGCGCGTGTGGGGGGGCCACGCGGCCGGGTGACGCGGGCGTGGGTGTGCGCGGCCGGTGGTGGTGAACACGAGCGCCCAACAAGCTCTCGACGCGGTAGTGCGGTGAACTTTAGCGGCGGAGAAACAGAAAGGGGGCGCAGGGGATCGAGGGGGAGCCTCACATCGAGCGGCAGGGGAGGTCCGTGAGCTCGGGGAAGGCTGTGGCGGGTCTGAGAGGCGGTCGACGAGGTGCAGGTCGTCGGTGATGAGGCCGTTGGTCAGGGGCGACGACGGGCGGAGCAGATGGGCATGCGCGGACATCAGGGGACGGAGGGAGGCCGGATCCGCGACGGGCCCTCCGGGGATCCGTCCATCTCTGGCGAGGAGGCGGCTTGGCGCGGCACGAACGCGGGGAACCAGGCGGCTGCGGCCATGACAGGAGCTTCTGCGAGGCGGTGGCGCGAGGACGGCGGTTCCTCGGGCGCGGGCGCGCCGGCGAGGTGGTTCTTCGGCGCAGCAAGGAATCGGGCGCGGGGTGCGCGGCGATGCTGGGGAACGAGAGGGAGCGGTGGTCTCAGTCCGGAGGAGTGGGGGGGTCGTGCGGGAGGAGTGAGAGGGGGTTCGTGCGGGAGGAGTGGGCGGATCGTGCAGGGCGACGGGGATGGGCGCCGTCAGATCCAGGGCGAGGGGGAGTGAGAGGGGATCGGGAGAGGCTAGGGTTAAGAGGGAGTTAGGTGGGCCTTGGGCCAACTCCGGCTGTTGGGCTGCCTCTCTCCTTCTTACTTCTCTTCTTTTCTTTCTCCTTTTTCACATTTTATTTTCTGTTTTCAACTTTAGCTGTTGTTTTCTATTAAGTGGTAAAACTAAATGAGCTTTGTTAGAAACGACACTTGTCACTTAAATCAAGCAACTTGTTTCTAGAAGTCACAAAATGTTTGAGGCCAAAGGAGTTGTCTAACCATTTTTAGAAAATGGAAAGGCCAATTTTATAAGTTGCTGGACCACTAAATAAAATTCCAGGGGCACTTTGGGAAACCAAAAGAGGTTGGTTCCAACATGAAAAATATCCAGGGATTATTTGCCACACTTTGAACTTTTTATTTTGCATGCTCGAGAATTAGTTTGAAATTCAGTTTGAACTAAGAGTAGGATCAAGCGAGAATTAGCAACAGTAATATGATGACATGGCATCATTAGTAGGGGATTACTGTAGCTTAAGTATTCGGGCGTCACATGCATAGCAACGAGAGGGGAGAGTGTTGTCCACGTATCCTCGTAGACCGAAAGCGGAAGCGTTATAACAACGCGGTTGATGTAGTCGTACGTCTTCACGGCCCGACCGATCAAGCACCGAAACTACGACACCTCCGAGTTCTAGCACACGTTCAGCTCGATAACGATCCCCGGACACCGATCCAGCAAAGTTTCGGGGAAGAGTTTCGTCAGCACGACGGCGTGGTGACGATCTTGATGTTCTACCGTCGCAGGGCTTCGCCTAAGCACCGCTACAATATTATCAAGGATTATGGTGGAGGAGGGCACCGCACACGGCTAAGAGATCTCAAGGATCAATTGTTGTGTCTATGGGGTGCCCCCCTGCCCCCGTATATAAAGGAGCAAGGGGGGAGAGGCGGCCAAGGGGAGGAGGCGCGCCCAAGGGGGGCAATCCTACTCCAAGTAGGATTCCCCCCTCTTTCCTAGTCCAAGTAGGAGAGGGGAAGGAAGGGAAGGAGAAGGAGAAGGAAGGAGAGGGAGGAAAAAGAGGAAAGGGGGGCCGGCCCCCTAGTCCAATTCAGTTTGGGCTAGGGGGGGGGGGGGCGCGCCCTGCCTCCTCTCTTCCACCACTTGGCCCATGAGGCCCACTACTTCTTCCTCGTATTCCCGTAACTCCCCGGTACCCCCGAAAATACCCGAATCACTTGAAACCTTTCCGATGTCCGAATATAGTCGTCCAATATATCGATCTTTACGTCTCGACCACTTCGAGACTCCTCGTCATGTCCCCGATCTCATCTGGGACTCCGAACTCCTTCGGTACATCAAAACTCATAAACTCATAATATTACTGTCATCGAAACCTTAAGCGTGCGGACCCTACGGGTTCGAGAACAATGTAGACATGACCGAGACACGTCTCCAATCAATAACCAATAGCGGAACCTGGATGCTCATATTGGCTCCCACATATTCTACAAAGATCTTTATCGGTCAGACCGCATAACAACATACGTTGTTCCCTTTGTCATCGGTATGTTACTTGCCCGAGATTCGATCGTCGGTATCTCAATACCTAGTTCAATCTCGTTACCGGCAAGTCTCTTTACTCGTTCCGTAATACATCATCTCACAACTAACTCATTAGTTGCAATGCTTGCAAGGCTTATGTGATGTGCATTACCGAGAGGCCCAGAGATACCTCTCCGACAATCGGAGTGACAAATCCTAATCTCGAAATATGCCAACCCAACAAGTACCTTCGGAGACACCTGTAGAGCACCTTTATAATCACCAAGTTACGTTGTGACGTTTGGTAGCACACAAAGTGTTTCTCCGGTAAACGGGAGTTGCATAATGTCATAGTCCTAGGAACATGTATAAGTCATGAAGAAAGCAATAGCAACATACTAAACGATCAAGTGCTAAGCTAACAGGATGGGTCAAGTCAATCACATCATTCTCCTAATGATGTGATCCCCTTAATCAAATGACAACTCATGTCTATGGCTAGGAAACTCAATCATCTTTGATTAACGAGCTAGTCAAGTAGAGGCATACTAGTGACACTCTGTTTATCTATGTATTCACACATGTATTATGTTTCCGGTTAATACAATTCTAGCATGAATAATAAACATTTATCATGATATAAGGAAATAAATAATAACTTTATTATTGCCTCTAGGGCATATTTCCTTCACATCTGTATTTTGTCCCTCTCCCTTTGTACATTTTCCTTAAGGGACAAAAGGTAGATGATCCGGTGCACCAATTTTTTGTCCCTTATAGAGAGTAGGAAGGAACGCTTATACATGGGTCAGGTGGGGCACAATTACTTCAGCCACTTGCATTGCTCATTGTCCCAAGCACACATACGCATTGCAATGGCTGGATTGGTCACCTTCGATCGCGGCAGTGTGGGATCAAATTCGGCCGGCGCAGGTGCCTTCCCTTTTTTCTAATATGTATATATGTAGTTTTTTTAAAAAAAATACTAGTTATATAAAAGTATTGATCGTATTTAAAAAATGTTAAATCACATATTAAAAATATTTTCATCGCGTATTAAACAAATGTACAACGTGTGCTTAAAAATCATGTGGTTTGAATAAATGTTAAATATGTCTAAAAGTAATGTTTTAGATGAATACAAAAAAATTATAACTTGTATGAAAAAAAAGCAGACATCAAACATGTATTTCAAAACAATGCTCATTTGTATTTAAAAAATATAAACATGTATAAAATTAATGTTTCGGATGTATACAACTAATGTACAATGTGCATGAAAAACAAAAGACATCAAAACATGTATTTTAAAATCAGTTAATCATGTATTGAAAAAAGGTTAGATGTGTATAAAATAATGTTTCAAATGTATACAATAAATGCATAATGCGCATGAGAAAAGTAGAGATCAAAATATGAATTTGAAAAATGTATAATGTGTATGAAAAATGTGGAACATATATAGGAAAATGTTTCTGATGTGTACGAGTAATGTACAACGTTTATGGAAAAAGTAGACATCAAAAACTTAAAACAATCATATATTTAAAAAAATTAAACACATATATAGGGAAATACAGTTGTGCCTCTTACGGATTACATGTGTTTTTGCAGAAGCACATGTTGTGATTTTTTCTTTTTCAGAAAGCACATGCTGTGCTTTCTCCTTTTTCCAGGATGCATATGTCGTACTTTCTCACTCATCGAAGCAAGGTCGTGCTTCACGGAAAGCACATATATGTTTCTTGTGGAAACACATGCTATGCCTTTTCTATCTTGAGAAAGCACTTTTCTATCTTGTGAAAAATGTTAAACATGCATAAAAATATTCCTATTATATTTGAAAAGAGAAAAGAAAAATATCAAAACTGACAAATAAACAAAGGAAAATGAGGAAACCCGAGAATGAAACAAAGAAAATCAAAGAAAAATAAAGAAAAAGAACAACCAAAGAAACCAAAAATAATGGAAACATTGAAAAACAACAATGAAACAATGAATACGAAGAGAACCGAAAATATACAAAGAGGAAAAAATGATGCAAAAATGAAATTTGAGAAAGATACAAAGAAAGCAAAGAACACCGAACCAAGAAATAAAAAATAAAAACGAAGAAAAAAAGAAAGAAAGAAACTGAAGGAAATAGTAAAGAAAACACAGAAAAAGAACGTAGAAAAATAGATAAAAACCAACAAGTCCAACTAATACAAATCATCTATATATTTTAGCAAAGGAGTTTCAGGAAACTTGAGGGGTGATGTCAAAAATATCTTGGAGGTGTAGAATGAATCATTGCCAGAAAAATACCTAGGTAGTCCCACAGATGTGGGGAAATCCAAAAAGGCTGCTTTAGATATATGAAAGATAGGGTTTGGAATCGTGTGCAGCGGTGGATGGAAAAGATCTTACCATCAAGAGGGAAGGACGTGCTAATTAAATCGGGTGCTCAGGCGATACCCACATATTCAATGTCATGTTTTTAGCTCCCTCATGGTCTATGCAAGCATATCAATGGATTGCTTCAGAAATTTTGGTGGGGAAGCCGAAGGGGAGAAAGGAAGCCGGCATGGGTTTCACTATGTCCAAGCCAAAATTCATGGGCGACTTGGGATTCTGAGACATTGAACTTTTTAACCTAGCGCTCTTGGCACGACAAAGCTTGGAGGCTTACACAGGACCCCAGCTCGCTGAGTGCTCGAGTTCTTAACACACATTACAATCCATATTGGCGATCTGTTAGAAGCACCGATGGGCTCAAACCCCTTGCAGGTATGGAGATCCATAAGGGAAGGAATGGAGGTCCTATCTTTGGGACTGATTAAGCGGATTGGAACTAGAACAGAAACACGCATTTGGCATGGTAATTGGTTCCCTAGATACTACAAACTTTGGTCAATATGTTCTTGTTCACATCCCCCCAACTTAGCTTCCAAGATTATAGATGAAGCGACCAGAACATGGAACCGGGAAATTCTCTTGGAACATTTTATTGCTCCTCACATTGATGTTATCATGAACAATCTACTTAGTTCAAGAGTACGAGGAGTTATTTTGGCATGTCGCTATGATAAAAGAGGTGTTTTTCAGTCTGTCCCGCATGTAGGATGATCACTAGAATCAAAACTCAGAGAGAGTATTGGCTTGAGAATAGGCCAAGTCATTTGAATCAAGCTAAAGAGAAGAAAGGCTAGACTAGTTTGTGAAAAGAAAAAGGTGCCATCAATGGTTGGTGTCTTCGTTTGGAGGATAGCCCATATTTCCCTTCTGATAGGCATAACCAGGTTTGAAAGAAACATGGCTACCTCCTCAGTGTGCTCTATTTGTAATGCTGCAGAAGATACATGGTGACACTCTTTGTTCGAGTGTCGCATGGCCAGATGTGTATGGGCTTAGGGAGATGAAGATATCTTGGAGAATGTGGTATCAAATCAATCTTAGGATGCCTGGGTATGGCTCTTTTGGCTATTTGATTCCATGAACAAGCATGACCTAGCCCGGGTTCTAGTCGCCCTTTGGTCGATCTGTTGGGCCAGGGGACGTGAATTCATGACAACGAGCTTCAAAGACCTCTAACGACGATGGGTTTTATCACGAGATACCTGCAGGACCTCGACATTGTCGTTGTTCATGCACCCCGCCAAACTTCTTTGACTACTGCACCGCTTTAGTGTGTGCGCAAATGGCTAGCTCCGGAGGGGAATGCGGCAAAAAGTATGTTTCCGTTTTGAGCCTCAAGAATCCAATTTCGAAGCTCATATGTTCGCAAAGGTTGCATCATCTCTTGCAATCGGTCGCCATTTATGGCAAGGGAAAGTACATGAAATCATTTGTATCCCGTTTACTTTGAATTATGAATAAAGTCCCTAGCTCACGTAAAAAAAGTTTACTATCATGAACCTGTTTTTGATGTGTCTTCTTATTTTGGAAGTTTTTTAAATGAATGTCTTTGAAAAGGCAAATTTGTTTTTAAATTACTGATTTTTTTTCAAAATACAACTTTTAGAAAAAAATCCAAACAATTTTTGAACCAGTGAACATCTTTTGAAATTCTGAATATTCTCTGAAACACACTTTTTTAATCGTGAACAAATTTTTGAAATGGGAAACCTTTTTTGAAATTTGGATTATTTTTAAACACAATTTGTTTTGAAAATTCCTCAACATTTTGAAACAGTGAATATTACGATTGTTTTTGGAATTTTTGGACATTTTTTTAAATAGCAACTATTTTGAAAACAGAAACATTTTGTGGAATTTATGAACATTTTGTGAAAACGCAAAGACTTTTTCTAATTTGTGACCATTGTTTGTAAAAAAAATTGTGAATTTAAAAAATGGAAAAAGGAAAAAGAATCATAAGAAAAGAAAATAAGAAGAAAAGGAAAAAAGCACTAAAAGGGAAAACCTAGTAAAGAAACAAAACGGGAATAACTGGTTCAGAACCTTCTAGAAGGTTACCCAAACCGGATAGGAACCGTCCAGAAGGTTCACAATACAGGTTCCTGTAGTGTGTTGTGTATTTAACAAGTGGGCCGGGCTCCCTCAAAATAAAACAAGTGGGCCGGGCCAACGCTGATCGATCCGATCCGGGCCAACGCTATGTGTCTACCAGGGTAATAATATTTTTTTACCAGCCCGATTTTACGTTAAGCCGTGAAAACAACACGTGGTCCGTTAATGGTGCGAGTTGTCAGCGGACGCGGTTTGGACTGTGGGCCGGAATCGGCGAGCCCAATGGAATCAATAAAAGCACAGGAGAAGAGATGAATGATGCACAAACCAAGCAAGGGATCGTGGAACCAATATCATCCGGCCGCCCCTTTCTTCCTTCTCTTGATCGGTCCTTTGGATTTGGAGAAGAGAAGAGAATCAGGATGGCCATGGACCGGCAGTCGGAGTGGATCGTGCTGCGGCGCGTGTTGGCCTTCCTCAAGTCGAGGAAGCTCCACCGGGCGGCCTACGCGCTGGAGAAGGAGGCGAGGCTCAAGCTGGACCTGCCGCACCTGCACGACCTCTTCGCCAAGGGCCGCTGGCGGGCGGCGGACGAGTACGTGACGGCGTTCATGAGCAGGAAGGAGAGCACCACGCCCTCCGCGTCCGCCACGCTCTTCGTCGTCAGGTTCGAGCGCTTCGTCCGCGCGCTCAGGCGGGGCGACGAGGCGTGGGCCCTCCGCTACTTCGTCCGCGCCATCCGGCCGCTACTGTGCAGCCACCCCGACGAGGCCGCCGTGCGCGCCGAGTGCAACAGGGCCATGATGGACCGCGACTCCCTCCACCGCAACTACCCCGACGATGCCGCATACAGGGAGCAGCGCTTGATCGAGTTCTATCGCTGCGTCTATCAGAACGAGCACATCTCCCGCTCCTTCAACGATATCTTCGACTACAACCTGCGCTTCATGAGGGGGACGGCTGCCATCGGCCTGCGCCGCCATGCACACCGGCCGCGACGCCCACCAAGACCCGCCGCCTAAATCAACAACCTCATCCGCTCATCGCTCATCTCGACCCGACCAGCCAGCTGAAGGAAATATGCCCTAGAGGCAATAATAAAGTTATTATTTATTTCCTTATAATCATGATAAATGTTTATTATTCATGCTAGAAGTGTATTTACCGGAAACATAATACATGTGTGAATACATAGACAAACATAGTGTCACTAGTATGCCTCTACTTGACTAGCTCATTAATCAAAGATGGTTATGTTTCCTAACCATGAACAATGAGTTGTTATTTGATTAACGAGGTCACATCATTAGTAGAATGATCTGATTGACATGACCCATTCCATTAGCTTAGCACCCGATCGTTTAGTATGTTGCTATTGCTTTCTTCATGACTTATACATGTTCCTATGACTATGAGATTATGCAACTCCCGTTTACCGGAGGAACACTTTGGGTACTACCAAACGTCACAACGTAACTGGGTGATTATAAAGGAGTACTACAGGTGTCTCCGATGGTCGATGTTGGGTTGGCGTATTTCGAGATTAGGATTTGTCACTCCGATTGTCGAAGAGGTATCTCTGGGCCCTCTCGGTAATACACATCACATAAGCCTTGCAAGCATTACAACTAATATGTTAGTTGTGAGATGATGTAGTACGGAACGAGTAAAGAGACTTGCCGGTAACGAGATTGAACTAGGTATTGGATACCGACGATCGAATCTCGGACAAGTAACATACCGATGACAAAGGGAACAACGTATGTTGTTATGCGGTCTGACCGATAAAGATCTTCGTAGAATATGTAGGAGCCAATATGGGCATCCAGGTCCCGCTATTGGTTATTGACCAGAGACGTGTCTCGGTCATGTCTACATTGTTCTCGAACCCGTAGGGTCCGCACGCTTAAGGTTACGATGACAGTTATATTATGAGTTTATGCATTTTGATGTACCGAAGGTTGTTCGGAGTCCCGGATGTGATCACGGACATGACGAGGAGTCTCGAAATGGTCGAGACGTAAAGATTGATATATTGGAAGCCTATATTTGGATATCGGAAGTGTTCCGGGTGAAATCGGGATTTTACCGGAATACCGGGAGGGTTACCGGAACCCCCCGGGAGCTATTTGGGCCATAGTGGGCCTTAGTGGAAAAGAGAAGGGGCTGCCCTAGATGGGCTGCGCGCCCCCCCTTCCCCTAGTCCTATTAGGACTAGGAGAGGTGGCCGGCCCCCTCCTCCTCTTTTCCCCTCCGAGGAATCCTAGTTGGACTAGGATTGGAGGGGGAATCCTACTCCCAGAGGGAGTAGGACTCTCCTGCGCCTCCCCCCCTTGGCCGGCCAGCCTCCCCTCCTCTCCTCCTTTATATACGGAGGCAGGGGAACCTCTAAACACACAAGTTGACACAAGTTGATCCACGTGATCTATTCCTTAGCCGTGTGCGGTGCCCCCTGCCACCATATTCCTCGATAATACTGTAGCGGAGTTTAGGCGAAGCCCTGCTGCTGTAGTTCATCAAGATCGTCACCACGCCGTCGTGCTGACGGAACTCTTCCCCGACACTTTGCTGGATCGGAGTCCGGGGATCGTCATCGAGCTGAACGTGTGCTCGAACTCGGAGGTGCCGTAGTTTCGGTGCTTGATCGGTTGGATCGTGAAGACGTACGACTACTTCCTCTACGTCGTGTCATCGCTTCCGCAGTCGGTCTGCGTTGGGTACGTAGACAATACTCTCCCCTTGTTGCTATGCATCACATGATCCTGTGTGTGCGTAGGAAATTTTTTGAAATTACTACGAAACCCAACAGTGGTATCAGAGCCTAGGTTATTTATGTTGATGTTATATGCACGAGTAGAACACAAGTGAGTTGTGGACGATACAAGTCATACTGCCTACCAGCATGTCATACTTTGGTTCGGTGGTATTGTTGGACGAGACGACCCGGACCAACCTTACGCGTACGCTTACGCGAGACCGGTTCCCTCGATGTGCTTTGCACAGAGATGGCTTGCGGGCGACTGCCTCTCCAACTTTAGTTGAACCAAGTATGGCTACGCCCGGTCCTTGCGAAGGTTAAAACGGAGTCTATTTGACAAACTATCGTTGTGGTTTTGATGCGTAGGTGAGATTGGTTCTTACTTAAGCCCGTAGCAGCCACGTAAAACATGCAACAACAAAGTAGAGGACGTCTAACTTGTTTTTGCAGGGCATGTTGTGATGTGATATGGTCAAGGCATGATGCTGAATTTTATTGTATGAGATGATCATGTTTTGTAACCGAGTTATCGGCAACTGGCAGGAGCCATATGGTTGTCGCTTTATTGTATGCAATGCAATCGCGATGTAATGCTTTACTTTATTACTAAACGGTAGTGATAGTCGTGGAAGCATGAGATTGGCGAGACGACAACGATGCTACGATGGAGATCAAGGTGTCGCGCCGGTGACGATGGTGATCATGACGGTGCTTCGGAGATGGAGATCACAAGCACAAGATGATGATGGCCATATCATATCACTTATATTGATTGCATGTGATGTTTATCTTTTTATGCATCTTATCTTGCTTTGATTGACGGTAGAATTATAAGATGATCTCTCACTAAATTATCAAGAAGTGTTCTCCCTGAGTATGCACCGTTGCGAAAGTTCTTCGTGCTGAGACACCACGTGATGATCGGGTGTGATAGGCTCTACGTTCAAATACAACGGGTGCAAAACAGTTGCGCACGCCGAATACTCAGGTTAAACTTGACGAGCCTAGCATATGCAGATATGGCCTCCGAACACGGAGACCGAAAGGTCGAGCGTGAATCATATAGTAGATATGATCAACATAATGATGTTCACCGATGAAACTACTCCATCTCACGTGATGATCGGACATGGTTTAGTTGATTTGGATCACGTGATCACTTAGAAGATTAGAGGGATGTCTATCTAAGTGGGAGTTCTTTAGTAATATGATTAATTGAACTTAAAATTTATCATGAACTTAGTCCCTGAAAGTATCTTGCTTGTTTATGTTGATTGTAGATAGATGGCTCGTGCTGTTGTTCCGTTGAATTTTAATGCGTTCCTTGAGAAAGCAAAGTTGAAAGATGATGGTAGCAATTACACGGACTGGGTCCGTAACTTGAGGATTATCCTCATTGCTGCACAGAAGAATTACGTCCTGGAAGCACCGTTGGGTGCCAGGCCTGCTGCTGGAGCAACACCAGATGTTATGAACGTCTGGCAGAGCAAAGCTGATGACTACTCAATAGTTCAGTGTGCCATGCTTTACGGCTTAGAATCGGGACTTCAACGACGTTTTGAACGTCATGGAGCATATGAGATGTTCCAGGAGTTGAAGTTAATATTTCAAGCAAATGCCCGAATTGAGAGATATGAAGTCTCCAATAAGTTCTATAGCTGCAAGATGGAGGAGAACAGTTCTGTCAGTGAGCATATACTCAAAATGTCTGGGTATAATAATCACTTGATTCAATTGGGAGTTAATCTTCCGGATGATTGCGTCATTGACAGAATTCTCCAATCACTGCCACCAAGCTACAAGAGCTTCGTGATGAACTATAATATGCAAGGGATGAACAAGACTATTCCCGAGCTCTTCGCAATGCTGAAAGCTGCGGAGGTAGAAATCAAAAAAGAGCATCAAGTGTTGATGGTTAACAAAACCACTAGTTTCAAGAAAAAGGGCAAAGGAAAGAAGAAAGGGAACTTCAAGAAGAACAGCAAACCAGTTGCTGCTCAAGAGAAGAAACCCAAGTCTGGACCTAAGCCTGAAACTGAGTGCTTCTACTGCAAGCAGACTGGTCACTGGAAGCGGAACTGCCCCAAATATTTGGCGGATAAGAAGGATGGCAAGGTGAACAAAGGTATATGTGATATACATGTTATTGATGTGTACCTTACCAATGCTCGCAGTAGCACCTGGGTATTTGATACTGGTTCTGTTGCTAATATTTGCAACTCGAAACAGGGGCTACGGATTAAGCGAAGATTGGCTAAGGACGAGGTGACGATGCGCGTGGGAAACGGTTCCAAAGTCGATGTGATCGCAGTCGGCACGCTACCTCTACATCTACCTTCGGGATTAATATTAGACCTAAGTAATTGTTATTTGGTGCCAGCGTTGAGCATGAACATTATATCTGGATCTTGTTTAATGCGAGACAGTTATTCATTTAAATCAGAGAATAATGGTTGTTCTATTTATATGAGTAATATCTTTTATGGTCATGCACCCTTGAAGAGTGGTCTATTCTTATTGAATCTCGATAGTAGTAATACACATATTCATAATGTTGAAGCCAAAAGATGCAGAGTTGATAATGAAAGTGCAACTTATTTGTGGCACTGTCGTTTAGGTCATATCGGTATAAAGCGCATGAAGAAACTCCATACTGATGGACTTTTGGAACCACTTGATTATGAATCACTTGGTACTTGCGAACCGTGCCTCATGGGCAAGATGACTAAAACACCGTTCTCCGGTACTATGGAGAGAGCAATAGATTTGTTGGAAATCATACATACCGATGTATGTGGTCCGATGAATATTGAGGCTCGAGGCGGATATCGTTATTTTCTCACCTTCACAGATGATTTGAGCAGATATGGATATATCTACTTAATGAAGCATAAGTCTGAAACATTTGAAAAGTTCAAAGAATTTCAGAGTGAAGTTGAAAATCATCGTAACAAGAAAATAAAGTTTCTACGATCTGATCGTGGAGGAGAATATTTGAGTTACGAGTTTGGTGTACATTTGAAAAACTGTGGAATAGTTTCACAACTCACGTCACCCGGAACACCACAGCGCAATGGTGTGTCCGAACGTCGTAATCGTACTTTACTAGATATGGTGCGATCTATGATGTCTCTTACAGATTTACCGCTATCATTTTGGGGTTATGCTTTAGAGACGGCCGCATTCACGTTAAATAGGGCACCATCAAAATCCGTTGAGACGACGCCATATGAACTGTGGTTTGGCAAGAAACCAAAGTTGTCGTTTCTTAAAGTTTGGGGCTGCGATGCTTATGTGAAAAAGCTTCAACCTGATAAGCTCGAACCCAAATCGGAGAAATGTGTCTTCATAGGATACCCAAAGGAAACTGTTGGGTACACCTTCTATCACAGATCCGAAGGCAAGACATTCGTTGCTAAGAATGGATCATTTCTAGAGAAGGAGTTTCTCTTGAAAGAAGTGAGTGGGAGGAAAGTGGAACTTGACGAGGTAACTGTACCTGCTCCCTTACTGGAAAGTAGTTCATCACAGAAAACTGTTTCAGTGACACCTACACCAGTTAGTGAGGAAGCCAATGATAATGATCATGAAACTTCAGATCAAGATACTACTGAACTTCGTAGATCAACCAGAGTAAGATCCGCGCCAGAGTGGTACGGTAATCCTGTTCTGGAAGTCATGCTACTAGATCATGATGAACCTACAAACTATGAAGAAGCGATGGTGAGCCCAGATTCCGCAAAGTGGCTTGAAGCCATGAAATCTGAGATGGGATCCATGTATGAGAACAAAGTATGGACTTTGGTTGACTTGCCCGATGATCGACAAGCAATTGAGAATAAATGGATCTTTAAGAAGAAGACTGACGCTGATGGTAATGTTACTGTCTACAAAGCTCGACTTGTCGCAAAAGGTTTTCGGCAAGTTCAAGGGATTGACTACGATGAGACCTTCTCACCCGTAGCGATGCTTAAGTCCGTCCGAATCATGTTAGCGATTGCCACATTTTATGATTATGAAATTTGGCAGATGGATGTCAAAACTGCATTCCTGAATGGATTTCTGGAAGAAGAGTTGTATATGATGCAGCCGGAAGGTTTTGTCGATCCAAAGGGAGCTAACAAAGTGTGCAAGCTCCAGCGAGCCATTTATGGACTGGTGCAAGCCTCTCGGAGTTGGAATAAACGTTTTGATAGTGTGATCAAAGCATTTGGTTTTATACAGACTTTCAGAGAAGCCTGTATTTACAAGAAAGTGAGTGGGAGCTCTGTAGCATTTCTGATATTATATGTGGATGACATATTACTGATTGGAAATGATATAGAATTTCTGGATAGCATATAGGGATACTTGAATAAAAGTTTTTCAATGAAAGACCTCAGTGAAGCTGCTTACATATTAGGCATTAAGATCTATAGAGATAGATCAAAACGCTTAATTGGACTTTCACAAAGCACATACCTTGACAAAATTTTGAAGAAGTTCAAAATGGATCAAGCGAAGAAAGGGTTCTTGCCTGTGTTACAAGGTATGAAATTGAGTAAGACTCAATGCCCGACCACTGCAGAAGATAGAGAGAATATGAAAGATGTTCCCTATGCATCAGCCATAGGATCTATCATGTATGCAATGCTGTGTACCAGACCTGATGTATGCCTTGCTATAAGTTTAGCAGGGAGGTACCAAAGTAATCCAGGAGTGGATCACTGGACAGCGGTCAAGAACATCCTGAAATACCTGAAAAGGACTAAGGATATGTTTCTCGTATATGGAGGTGACAAAGAGCTCATCGTAAAAGGTTACGTTGATGCAAGCTTTGACACTGATCCGGACGATTCTAAATCGCAAACCGGATACGTGTTTACATTAAACGGTGGAGCTGTCAGTTGGTGCAGTTCTAAACAAAGCGTCGTAGCGGGATCTACATGTGAAGCGGAATACATAGCTGCTTCGGAAGCAGCAAACGAAGGAGTCTGGATGAAGGAGTTCATATCCGATCTAGGTGTCATACCTAGTACATCGGGTCCAATGAAAATCTTTTGTGACAATACTGGTGCAATTGCCTTGGCATAGGAATCCAGATTTCACAAAAGGACCAAACACATCAAGAGACGCTTCAACTCCATCCGGGATCTAGTCCAGGTGGGAGACATAGAGATTTGCAAGATACATATGGATCTGAATGTTGCAGACCCGTTGACTAAGCCTCTTCCACGAGCAAAACATGATCAGCACCAAGGCTCCATGGGTGTTAGAATCATTACAGTGTAATCTAGATTATTGACTCTAGTGCAAGTGGGAGACTGAAGGAAATATGCCCTAGAGGCAATAATAAAGTTATTATTTATTTCCTTATAATCATGATAAATGTTTATTATTCATGCTAGAAGTGTATTTACCGGAAACATAATACATGTGTGAATACATAGACAAACATAGTGTCACTAGTATGCCTCTACTTGACTAGCTCGTTAATCAAAGATGGTTATGTTTCCTAACCATGAACAATGAGTTGTTATTTGATTAACGAGGTCACATCATTAGTAGAATGATCTGATTGACATGACCCATTCCATTAGCTTAGCACCCGATCGTTTAGTATGTTGCTATTGCTTTCTTCATGACTTATACATGTTCCTATGACTATGAGATTATGCAACTCCCGTTTACCGGAGGAACACTTTGGGTACTACCAAACGTCACAACGTAACTGGGTGATTATAAAGGAGTACTACAGGTGTCTCCAATGGTCGATGTTGGGTTGGCGTATTTCGAGATTAGGATTTGTCACTCCGATTGTCGGAGAGGTATCTCTGGGCCCTCTCGGTAATACACATCACATAAGCCTTGCAAGCATTACAACTAATATGTTAGTTGTGAGATGATGTATTACGGAACGAGTAAAGAGACTTGCCGGTAACGAGATTGAACTAGGTATTGGATACCGACGATCGAATCTCGGGCAAGTAACATACCGATGACAAAGGGAACAACGTATGTTGTTATGCGGTCTGACCGATAAAGATCTTCGTAGAATATGTAGGAGCCAATATGGGCATCCAGGTCCCGCTATTGGTTATTGACCAGAGACGTGTCTCGGTCATGTCTACATTGTTCTCGAACCCGTAGGGTCCGCACGCTTAAGGTTACGATGACAGTTATATTATGAGTTTATGCATTTTGATGTACCGAAGGTTGTTCGGAGTCCCGGATGTGATCACGGACATGACGAGGAGTCTCGAAATGTTCGAGACGTAAAGATTGATATATTGGAAGCCTATATTTGGATATCGGAAGTGTTCCGGGTGAAATCGGGATTTTACCGGAATACCGGGAGGGTTACCGGAACCCCCCGGGAGCTATTTGGGCCATAGTGGGCCTTAGTGGAAAAGAGAAGGGGCTGCCCTAGATGGGCTGCGCGCCCCCCCCTTCCCCTAGTCCTATTAGGACTAGGAGAGGTGGCCGGCCCCCTCCTCCTCTTTTCCCCTCCGAGGAATCCTAGTTGGACTAGGATTGGAGGGGGAATCCTACTCCCAGAGGGAGTAGGACTCTCCTGCGCCTCCCCCCCTTGGCCGGCCAGCCTCCCCTCCTCTCCTCCTTTATATACGGAGGCAGGGGCACCTCTAAACACACAAGTTGACACAAGTTGATCCACGTGATCTATTCCTTAGCCGTGTGCGGTGCCCCCTGCCACCATATTCCTCGATAATACTGTAGCGGAGTTTAGGCGAAGCCCTGCTGCTGTAGTTCATCAAGATCGTCACCACGCCGTCGTGCTGACGGAACTCTTCCCCGACACTTTGCTGGATCGGAGTCCGGGGATCGTCATCGAGCTGAACATGTGCTCGAACTCGGAGGTGCCGTAGTTTCGGTGCTTGATCGGTTGGATCGTGAAGACGTACGACTACTTCCTCTACGTCGTGTCATCGCTTCCGCAGTCGGTTTGCGTTGGGTACGTAGACAATACTCTCCCCTCGTTGCTATGCATCACATGATCCTGTGTGTGCGTAGGAAATTTTTTGAAATTACTACGAAACCCAACACCAACAGGACGAACAGAGCTCGAAGTAGGAGTACCTTATGATTTCTTTGTAGTACGAAACAAGTTGAGCTCGAAATGCATGACGATGAAAGTTTTTGATTTCCTAATCTTCAAGACTTTCAAATTTGTGTATTCACAAAAAAAAAGACTTTCAATTTATGTCTTCGAATTCTGAAAGTTCTGATTAATTCTTGAAATATTTCTTCCTCAGAATTGGCGGGGGAAAAAATCTTGGAGATTATGTAATGCTTACTCTCAAATTTTGTTTCACCATTTGCATCTTTGAAGTAACGATCTGTGGTTTGCTGTTGTCTCAAGAGGATCAGCCAAGATAAGGGGCAGCAATATTTTTATATTTAAGAATGGGGCTGCAATGCAAAACGCTAGAACAACCTTGGGTTCTAGTGTACTCACTTACTAAAACTTAGAAGAAAAAAAACCGTATTTGTAAACACAGACACAACCAAAGAACAACAAGAACACCGCACAAGACGTAGGTGTTACACCTCCATGGCACGAACCTGGATAAACAAAGCCTCCCTCTCTCCGAACATCTAAAAGGGGATCTCAGCAATCTCTGATATCGACGCTTCCCCGCCGACAACCTCACATGTTGTAGCGCAGAGCTGGCCGCAGCCATTCCACACTGGCATGAGCCGGCGTACGACATCCACCACATCCCCGGGGCCAGTGCCCCAATGTCCTCATGGAGAGAAGCGGGTGCCACCTTGCTTGATGCTGACGGGGAGGTGCCGATGTGGCCCGACTATACTTGCGGCGGGAGCTATATGCTCATCGATGCCTACTGAACACTGCCTTGCCGTCGCCGGTCACCAAATCTGTCACGCGCAGGGCCACTGCCGTTGCCACCACATCATCCCGCGCCTTTCGTCGTACCGCTCACAGTCATCACGCATCGTGTACTGGGCATGCTGCACGCAGGGCTGCCGCTGCATCATCCCAAGCCATCTGTTGTACCGCTTGTAGTCATTGCGGATCGCCGACCAAGCATGTTGCGCCACCACCCACCTGCTCAGGGGCGCCGCCTTGCGTCTGGGGCGTGCAGGGGCGGGCCCAGGATTCTTGGGAGTGTGTATTCAAAATTTCGAAGATTTGTAAATTTTTTGCAACCTCTTATTTTCGGCAAGTATAAATTATTATAGCACCATGCTATCCGAAGTGTATAAAATAAACATAGAATTGGGAATAATATCTCAGATTCATATAAGTGATCATAACTTGATTTTTTTAATTGGGATCATAACTTGGAATTGCTCAACATATGAAGGACAAATTATTTAGGACATATCAAAGTGATGACATCTGATACAAATGGAGGGTACAATCGATATGATTAATGTCAATTCATCCAAAACAAATTCACATCCGGTACTACTAATACCATGTCTCCAAAATAAATAAATAAATTTGACCAACAAACAACTATGAAGCACCTCCATAGATTGAATCGGAGACAACAATCAAAAAATTAACCCACGTGACCACATTAGATGGAGAAAATTTATAAAACGTAAATGGAAAGATTGATGTGTTGACTAACGAACGAGATCAACGCCTGGACTCTATCTCCATGTGCCGGATGTATGTGCGGCACCGTCGTGTGCCCGGCTGCCCGCCCGCCACTGCGTCCGATGCCCCTGTCGCCGTGCGGCCGTGCGGCGTGCTAGCGATGAGAACTGGGAGTGTGGAAGCGCAGGTTCGTGTGATCGGTCGATCGTGCAATTGACCCCACGTCCACTACAGAGTTTTCACTTTTTTTTAGAGGACTACAGAGTTTTTACTTGGGCTGGGACTGACCGACTACTAGATAAAAGACAATTGGGCCACTGGGCCATGTTGAGCGGGAGGGTAGAGAAACGGAAAGAGGCTGTCTATTCCCTTGGGCTGAAAGCGTATGCAGCCTGCTATTCTGCGTACATATTGCCTTTCCGATATAATACATGGTACACACGGTATATATGTAAATTTCTTTGGCAAAAATTGTAGCTATTCAACTGAATACCCATGAATTGAACTGGGCCCACCCCTGGGGGCGTGAAGTCCACACGCACCACAGCACCCCGACCTTAATGCTGCCTCGACGGTGCCGAGACAGCTCCATAGCACCAGCACGTGACCGCATAGGGCCTGTCACCGCCATGCGATCCTGCCGCCGATCCCTTCCGTCCTGCTCTGCTACCCGCGACAGCATGCCTCCCCTCGATGCACTAATCCTCCTTCCAGAGAACGGTCGCCACCACCATTGGAGTAGTCCGATCCTGTAGCTTGTCGCCACCTACCGGTGGAACAACGGACTTCGGAGACCGGCACAAGGGGAGCAAGTTCTCACTGCCGTCGGCCGCAGAGGATTTGTTACCACATACACGGAGGGAAACTTTTGGTCTAAGGATGTATATACACCCTATATGAAAACTATATTTAGTAATTAAATAAAAAGTCACAAATCCTGAAAGTACTTTTGAAATAAACTTGACATTCCAATGCACTGGTAAAAAAAATTCCACAAAAATAAAAAATATCGTTGACTTCTTTTAAAAAAAAGATAGAAAATTCGGTCAAAATAGTGCGAATAGTGACCTGTAATAGCAATTAAATTGTATTTTTCCCTGAAGTCAACGTTGGTTTTCTATTCGTGAAAATTTGTATACTAGTGCAAAAGAAAGTCAAGTTCATTGCAAAAAACTTCCAAACTTTTTTGACTTTTTTTTTATTATTTCCTATATGAGGTGCATATACACCCAGGAACCAAAGGGTATTTCCCCCACATACACCCTCTTTTATTTACTTGTCGCTTAGGACATCAGTGTGGCCTCCAGTTAATGACACCTATTTGAGAATAATAGAACAATATACTACATAGTGTATATAAAATCTACATGAGCAAACTTAAAATATTTTGAATACATAAAAGATCACAAAATAACTGCTGAAACTACTGCTATGGCGGATCTTCGCTGAATCAGCAAAAGATACATGGATGCTGTAATCTGCATTGACATGATTGAAATTGTTCAAAGTTACCAACTAGTCAGGCCCTCGAGTATTGCATAGCGACCTTGCATACCTTATTACAAGTCAATGAAGACTCGCAGGCCGTCATGAGCCAGTTGTGTCGGTATTCCTTCTCTATAATCATACAAGCTTACACATGAGACAGGTCCTTTAGGCTTAGAGAAAATACAGGAAGAATGTAACTATTTCAGCAGCTACACACGGACGTACCTGATAGACCATTCTGCCAACATCTGGTTTTCTCTCTGATGCCCCAAAAAATGCCTCATTCCAATCAACAGAGCTCTTTTAGGATGGATCCTCTTGATAGCATCAAGACTCTGCAAAATAATAGGATATTGATTTCATGTTGAAGCAAATAGCATTATCCTATACAAGGAACACTTCACAGTTTGCTAAGCAAATCTGATGAAAAAAACTTCAAGACAAAATATTAGGAAGTCCTTGAAAAATAACCTCACTCAGAGTTAAATGGGTGCTGAAAGAATCTCCCTGTTCAGAACATGAAGTCTGTGTCAGAGTATCAACATATTTGACAGCATTTGGAATTTAGTCATATCAAATAATCATCAATTTGTATTCTCTGACAGGCAATGAGGGGTGGGCTTACGACTCCATGCAAAGAGTTGCTTCTAGTATAAGTAGATCAACTTGTCCAGCACCAGATTTTGAAATAGCTAGAGGCGAAGACTCAACATCAGCAATTCAGCATTCCACTCGGTAACATGGAGCAGTATAATATGCAGGAAACAAGAAAGTCCAACTAAAAAAATAGCTATTAGATGTTTTACCA
The DNA here is from genome assembly GCF_018294505.1 of Triticum aestivum. Classification (NCBI taxonomy): domain Eukaryota; kingdom Viridiplantae; phylum Streptophyta; class Magnoliopsida; order Poales; family Poaceae; genus Triticum; species Triticum aestivum. Next base: position 495,858,657 of record NC_057813.1, read on the forward strand.
TGTGAAATTATGATTTGCAACCTTGTTAATACTATTATTTGATAACTGACACGTACTAAGACTCTGGTCTCCAAGAAACATACTGAAAAGTGTTACTACCATTGAATTTGATCAGATGAAATCACTGAAGTTAACGTGTACACTTTTATGATTTTCGGTGCCCCACATATAGGATTTGATATACAGTTTTAGCAACAACATTAGATACTTAACCTGCTAGATTATCAAGGACATCATAAACAATGTCGAGAATTTTGGATGCTGTTTAACAGATTAATAACATCTTTCTGTTTCATTACAACTACCCCTTAAACATATGTCAGTGAAAAACGTCATGCTGTATTGATTAACAACCCTCCCATCTGTGATCCACAACAAGCATTCTAATTATCTGAATAACGAATTATGGACCAATATTTCCTTTTTACCATGCTCGGTTTTAGGTAGAAATCTTGAGACATCAGATAAATATGCAACTCTAGCTCTCCTCCCAAATAAGAAGCCTAAACAAATATACCCCTCTCCGTGCATTACCTGAACACAGAATAGCAAGGTAAGTAAGCACTCCAGGAGGCAAACATGTAACAAGATCAAAGTAACGCTCAACAGCGCTGGTTGTTACCGGCAACGGCACACACTGTAGCCCTGACGCTACAAAGGGTTTGTCGACATCATCCTCAATTATCTTCCAGTCGATTTTTGCGACTTGGGCATCTTCATCGCCATCCTCTGGTTTCTGCTCCACCAAGTAGGGGAATCTTCTCGTGATACTGTAAATTCACGGTTGCTGTTATTACAGGATATGTTCTGGTGACTAATCCGAGTTTCTTTTTTCAGTTCACTGGGAAAGCTAAAGATGAAGATGAACCTGTCCATCGTGAATTGCGTGAGGAAGATAGGAATTTGCTCGACATCGTTTCGGTCATTTCTTGGTTGTACCACCCAGACTTCGTCAAGGCCTAATACAGCATCTGCATGCTCATGAGTCAGAATGATCTGCAGTGCACAGAATTGAGAGGGTGAGCATCCTTTCTTTCCAGAAAAGAATGCACTGTCGAATATCTCACCGAGTCAACATAAGGAACTTTGTGGTGGACAAACCACCGGAGAACTTGTTCTCTGAATGTCTTGCCGATGTCGATTAGGATGTACTTGTGGGTTCCATCGTCATGGCAATAGTCTATCAAGAGAGAGGTGTTGAGCCTGATAGCAAACAGGCATATGCATTTTGTCAGATAAGCACAGATAAAATTACTTGTCAAAGTGCCCTCACAAAGTTATCTAAATATATCTTAGACCATTCATGTAAAGTATGTTCGACTTTTCTAATACATCTAGAACAACATGAGAAATTGCATTTCAGCAAACGTGAAATGCTAATTATCTATCTGGAATATGAAGTTATCTGAAAGTCGTCGCCTGTGTCCGTACTGCGCGCACCTGTAGTTGGGGTTCCCCTCCGGCGGTTGGGAGATGCCCATGGAGCAGACGGCGCAGGGCGGCGTTGACGGCTTGAGGAGGCACCGCGCGTCGGGCAGCGCGCCGGAGCAGCCCGTTCCCAGGAAGATGAGCGAGGAAGATCCCCCAGTCGGCGACTGGGACGGATCGGGCTCCATCGATCCCTGGGCGATCTAATTGGTTCTTGTTTGTCTCGTTGGGAATTTGGGACGCTGATTTTCTCCTCTGTCCTCTCCTCTCCTCCTTGTTCGGGAAAGCTTGTTTACTGGAGGCGCCGGAAAAGCTTTGCTGTTGACCTCGGCAAGTCTTCGCGCCTTTTTCTTTTCCTGGAGATTTTAATTAGGTTGCGATAGTTCTCTTTTTCTATCAGCCGATTTTCTGGGCCACGGTTGAAACACAACGCCTCATGCTAACTCCCCCCCCCCCCACACACACACACACCATACCTCCTCGTGTCGTTCCGAGGGAGACACCAGGGTCCCAGCCCTAGCGCCGCCAGCCTCCATCTCAGAAGGTCCCTGCCGCCGACATTGGTGGCGAGTTGGGCGCGGTAGTTAGGACGGTAGCCCTAGGTTGTGCGGTGGTGGCCGACGCCTCCATGGTCAGCGGGGTGCATGCTCTGGTGGGCGGCCCTGCTTGGTGATGTTTGCGGTGGTGGACCGCGTATCTGATGCCCGGCGTGGCTCTTGGTCGGCTGGCAGCGCGTGGAGGGGGCGGTAAGGGGCGGCTGGAGGCCCTCTGTCGATGTTTCGGCCGCTGCGTACTTCATGTCGCGGCTCCGTGCAGATACAGTCAGCTGTGGGATCGGGTTGTTGTGATTACGGTAAAAAACCGTGTCGGTTCAGTCATGATAGATGATGGCGACGGCTTTAACGTTGTTTCCTTGTCGAGGCATCTTCGTTGCAGTCAGCATTACCTCGCTCAGACTATTCAGTGGGAAACCCTAGATCTGGGTCTCCTGGATCGGACGAAGACGACGCTTTTGGTGTCAAGTGGGGGCGGCAACACTGGAGGAATTCATTTTTGGTGGCGCTCCTCGGGTGCCGAGCCGGGACTTTCAGGGTGAAAACTTAAGGCCCGGCCTTCATTGGTTGTGTCTGGCAATTGCCTTGCTGAATGAATTGTTTTGAGATCTCGGACTTCTCCAAGGTGAAAACCTAAGATCTTGGGCCGGGCAACGATGATGCGTGTGCACTGTTTTCTTATTGGAGGTGTTGCTTTTGGAGATCTTTTATGTTTTCTGGGTGTTGTATTTGGTGATGGTCTGTGTGCGGCTGCTGAGAGGAGTCGATCACGGTGGCAGAACCTTTGTTTTTTTCCTTTGGTTGTGTGCATCCAAGATGTCTTTGCGACATCTTGTAGGTGCAGAGATTGGGTGTAATTGGTATCTTCATAATATCAATATATTCCCTTCTTAAAAAAAATATAGGCATCATTTTGGAGTAGGTGTTGGCTCGAGGAGCCAAGACGTGGAGTGATGTTGCATCTACCGCCTGGACAGTGGTTTGTCTCGGCGGTGTGGGACAGTGGGGTCTCAATGATTGATGTGTGTTTATGGGCGCGTGCAGGATGGTGACGTTGCCTAGTGTCATGACAACGTCGATGCCAGAGAGGTCTGGCAAGGTCAATGTGTTGATCATTCTTGAAGATGGGACGATGAAGCATAGCAGTGATGAATTCTAGAATGCACATGCAATGCGCGTTGAGTGTCTGGTAGACCTGTTGGTGCTCTTGACTCATCATTAGGCGGCTTGGTAAGGCCACTGAATTAGATGATGCTTGCTGGTACAAAGCTAGGACACATCCCTAAAAGGATGGCTTTGAGTTATTTCATTTTGTCAGACTTTGTAAATAGTATAATAGAATGTAAATCATTTATGCAGAGGCTTGAGGTTTCAACCTTCTTTTCAAAAAAAAAATGCATCTTCAACCTACGCCATTTTCCTCCTCCCAGTCATCTTCTTTATGCAACACTTTCCTCCTGCGGCAGTTGCACGTGCATCATGCCCCTGCCTCCGGCGAAGTCATGTCATAGAGATTTATTACAAAAATTTCCTCCAAACGATATTAGACATTGTAGTTTAATCTTTATTTCAGTCAACTTCAGCGTTGTACATCCCTAACAAAATATATCTAAATAAGAAATAAGGAGATCAGATCTTTGTATAGCTTAGCCCTCTGGGGACATCGTCACCCACACGACTGCGACAGGTTAACAATGAAGATTAATTAGCACGAAAAGTTCTAACTTTTTGCGAACATTGAAACATTGTCTTTTCATATGCTGCAAATATGATGGTGTTTGTTGTGTACCGATATATTAAACCAGAAAATCTCGCTGGCCGTATGCTCTAGCCGAAAAGACACCATCATCAAAAGGTCTCTATCCTCCGGTCTTTACAGGATAGATCAATTACGGAGCCATGGCGGACATGCATGAATAACCTACACATGAGATGAAACATATTTATTGTTAAAAAATCACATCATTGCTTATAAGCCACAAAGCCCAACATAAGGTTGCCGCCCCCGCAAGAATATGTGCAGAAAATAATAGTTTGTCAATACTCTGCAACCAACGTGCACTACGTGTATGTGCTGGAGGGAGGGGGGGTGTAAAGATTTGAGACTACTTGAAATAGGTGTTTAATACACTCGTCATATTGACATAAGACATATGTCTTGCTACCTTGTCGATTGCAGCTTGCCAGGTTATCTCCAGTTAAGATCACACCCCTGTTTAGAAACTAGAGGTAATTTTGAGCTTCCATTTTTTTGTTATTAATTGGAACATTGCTATATGGAAATCACATCGTACAAGGACTTGACAAGACTTGACAGAAAACCTGCCATTTTGATGTAAGTTCTATCGAAACTCATCTTATTCATTTGATAACTGAATGGGCTCCAGATGCGTGAGTGATTCATTTCACGCTGCAAGGCGAGGCCCAAATAGGTTCATGCTACCTCTTGAGCACAGCGTTGGATTTCCCCGAAGAGGACAGGATGATGCAGCAAAGTAGCGTAAGTATCTTCCTCAGTTTTTGAGAACCAAGGTATCAATCTAGTAGGAGACCATGCACAAGTCCCTCGAACCTACAAAAACGATAGCTACTCGCAACCAACGTGATTAGGGGTTGTCAATCCCTTCACGGTCACTTACGAGAGTGAGATCTGATAGAGATGATAAATAACATTTTTGGTATTTTTGATAGATAGATGCAAAGTAAAAAGTAAAAAGCAAAGTAAAAGCAAAGCAAGTAAATAAAGTGATAGAGATTGATATGATGAGAATAGACCCGGGGGCCCTAGGTTTCACTAGTGGCTTCTCTCAAGAGCATAAGTATTCTACGGTGGGTGAACAAATTACTGTTGAGCAATTGACAGAATTGAGCATAGTTATGAGTATATCTAGGCAATGATCATGTATATAGGCATCACGTCCGAGACAAGTAGATCGAAATGATTCTGCATCTACTACTATTACTCCACTCATCGACCGCTATCCAGCATGCATCTAGAGTATTAAGTTAAAAACAGAGTAACGCCTTAAGCAAGATGACATGATGTAGAGGGATAAATTCATGCAATATGATAAAAAACCCATCTTGTTATCCTCGATGGCAACAATACAATACGTGTCTTGCAACCCTTTCTGTCACTGGGTAAGAACACCGCAAGATTGAACCCAAAAGCACTTCTCCCATTGCAAGAACTACCAATCTAGTTGGCCAAACCAAAAAGAATAATTCGAAGAGACTTGCAAAGATAACTCAATCATACATAAAAGAATTCAGAGAAGATTCAAATATTTTCCATAGATAAGTTGGATCATAAACCCACAATTCATCGGTCTCAACAAACACACCGCAAAAAGAAGATTACATCGAATAGATCTCCACGAGAGAGGGGGAGAACATTGTATTGAGATCCAAAAAGAGAGAAGAAGCCATCTACATGCTAGCTATGGACTCGAAGGTCTGAAGTAAACTACTCACACTTCATCGGAGGGGCTATGGTGTTGATGTAGAAGCCCTCCATGGTGGATGCCCCCTCCGGCGGAGCTCCGGAACAGGCCCCGAGATGGGATCTCGTGGATACAGAAGGTTGCGGCGGTGGAATTAGGTTTTTGGCTCCTTTTCTGATCGTTTGGGGATACGTAGGTATATATAGGAGGAAGGAGTACGTCGATGGAGCAACAAAGGGGCCCACTGTTGGGGAACGTAGTAATTTTAAAAAAATTCCTACGCACACGCAAGAACATGGTGATGGCATAGCAACGAGAGGGGAGAGTGTTCGTCCACGTACCCTCGTAGACCGTAAGCGGAAGCATTATGACAACACGGTTGATGTAGTCGTACGTCTTCATGAATCGACCGATCCAAGCACCGAACGTACGGCACCTCCGTGTTCAGCACACATTCAGCTCGATGACGTCCGCCGGGCTCCAATCCAGCGAAGCGTCGGGGATGAGTTTCGTCAGCACGACGGCGTGGTGACGATGATGATGTTCTACCGGCGCAGGGCTTCTCCTAAACTCCGCGACGATATGATCGAGGTGGATTATGGTGGAGGGGTGCACCGCACACGGCTAAGGAACGATCCGTAGATCAACTTGTGTGTCTATGGGGTGCCCCCCGCCCCCGTATATAAAGGGGAGAGGAGGAGGGGGCCGGCCTAAGGGGAGGCGCGCCCTAGGAGGGGGAAACCTACTCCAAGTAGGTTTCCCCCCTCCCTTTCCTATTCCAAGAAGGAGGGGGAAGGAAGGAGTGGGAGAGGGGGAAGGCAAGGGGGGCGCCGCCCCCCCTTTCCTTGTCCTATTCGGACTCAAGGGGAGGGGGCGCGCCACTTGCCCTGGTCGGCCCCTCTCTTTCTCCAATAGGGCCCATCAAGGCCCATTACTTCCCGGGGGGGCGGTTTCGGTAACCCTCCGGTACTTTGGTTTTTCTCCGAAAACACCCGGAACACTTCCCGTATCCGAATATAGTCATTCAATATATCAATCTTTATGTCTCGATCATTTCGAGACTCCTCGTCATGTCCGTGATCACATCTGGGACTCCGAACAACCTTCGGTACATCAAAACTTATAAACTCATAATAAAACTGTCATCGTAACGTTAAGCGTGCGGACCCTACGGGTTCGAGAACTATGTAGACATGACCTAGAACTATTCTCGGTCAATAACCAATAGCGGAACCTGGATGTTCATATTGGTTCCCACATATTCTACGAAGATCTTTATCGGTCAAACCGCATAACAACATACGTTGTTCCCTTTGTCATCGGTATGTTACTTGCCCGAGATTCGATCGTCGGTATCCAATACCTAGTTCAATCTCGTTACTGGCAAGTCTCTTTACTCGTTCCGTAATACATCATCTCATAACTAACTCATTAGTTACAATGCTTGCAAGGCTTAGGTGATGAGTATTACCGAGAGGGCCCAGAGATACCTCTCCTACAATCGGAGTGACAAAACCTAATCTCGAATTATGCCAACTCAACATGTACCTTCGGAGACACCTGTAGAGCACCGTTATAATCACCCAGTTACGTTGTGACGTTTTGTAGCACACAAAGTGTTCCTCCGGTAAACGGGAGTTGCACAATCTCATAGTTGCAGGAACTTTGTATAAGTCATGAAGAAAGCAATAGCAACATACTAAACGATCAAGTGCTAAGCTAACGGAATGGGTCAAGTCAATCACATCATTCTCCTAATGATGTGATCCCATTAATCAAATGACAACACATGCCTATGGTTAGGAAACATAACCATCTTTGATCAATGAGCTAGTTCAAGTAGAGGCATACTAGTGACACTATGTTTGTCTATGTATTCACACATGTATCATGTTTCCGGTTAATACAATTCTAGTCATGAATAATAAACATTTATCATGATATGAGGAAATAAATAATAACTTTATTATTGCCTATAGGGCATATTTCCTTCAGTCTCCCACTTGCACTAGAGTCAATAATATAGATTACATAGTAATGATTCTAACACCCATGGAGTCTTGGTGCTGATCATGTTTTGCTCGTGAGAGAGGCTTAGTCAACGGGTCTGCAACATTCAGATCCGTATGTATCTTGCAAATCTCTATGTCTCCCACTTGGACTTGGTCCCGAATGGAATTGAAGCGTCTCTTGATGTGTTTGGTCCTCTTGTGAAACCTGGATTCCTTTGCCAAGGCAATTGCACCAGTATTGTCACAGAAGATCTTCATTGGTCCCGATGCACTAGGTATAACACCTAGATCGGAAATGAACTCCTTCATCCAGACTCCTTCATTCGCTGCTTCCGAAGCAGCTATGTACTTCGCTTCACATGTAGATCCTGCCACGACGCTTTGTTTAGAGCTGCACCAACTTACAACTCCATCGTTTAATAAAAATACGTATCCGGTTTGCGATTTAGAATCGTCCGGATCAGTGTCAAAGCTTGCATCGACGTAACCATTTACGACTAGCTCTTTGTCACCTTCATATACGAGAAACATATCCTTAGTCCTTTTCAGGTATTTCAGGATGTTCTTGACCGCTGTCCAGTGATCCACTCCTGGATTACTTTGGTACCTCCCTGCTAAACTAATAGCAAGGCACACGTCAGGTCTGGTACACAGCATTGCATACATGATAGAGCCTATGGCTGAAGCATAGGGAACACCTTTCATTTTCTCTCTATCTTCTGCAGTGGTCGGGCATTGAGTCTGACTCAACTTTATACCTTGTAATACAGGCAAGAACCCTTTCTTCGCCTGGTCCATATTGAACTTTTTCAATACTTTATCAAGGTACGTGCTTTGTGAAAGTCCAATCAAGTGTCTTGATCTATCTCTATAGATCTTAATGCCCAATATGTAAGCAGCTTCACCGAGGTCATTCATTGAAAAACTTTTATTCAAGTATCCTTTTATGCTATCCAGAAATTCTATATCATTTCCAATCAACAATATGTCATCCACATATAATATTAGAAATGCTACAGAGCTCCCACTCACTTTTTTGTAAATACAGGCTTCTCCAAAAGTCTGTATAAAACCATATGCTTTGATTACACTATCAAAGCGTTTATCCCAACTCCGAGAGGCTTGCACCAGACCATAAATTGATCGCTGGAGTTTGCACACTTTGTTATCTCCTTTAGGATCGATAAAACCTTCCGGTTGCATCATATACAACTCTTCTTCCAGAAATCCATTCAGGAATGCAGTTTTGACATCCATCTGCCAAATTTCATAATCATAAAATGCGGCAATCGCTAACATGATTCGGACAGACTTAAGCATCGCTACAGGTGAGAAAGTCTCATCGTAGTCAACCCCTTGAACTTGTCGAAAACCTTTTGCAACAAGTCGAGCTTTATAGACAGTTACATTACCGTCAGTGTCAGTCTTCTTCTTAAAGATCCATTTATTCTCAATGGCTTGCCGATCATTGGGAAAGTCAACCAAAGTCCATACTTTGTTCTCATACATGGATCCCATCTCAGATTTCATGGCTTCTAGCCATTTTGTGGAATCTGGGCTCATCATTGCTTCCTCATAGTTCGTAGGTTCGCCATGGTCAAGTAACATGACTTCCAGAACGGGATTACCGTTCCACTCTGGTGGACCTACGAGGTTCAGTAGATACCTGATCTGAAGTTTCATGATCAATATCATTAGCTTCCTCACTAATTGGTGTATTTGTCACATGAACTGATTTCTGTGATGTACTACTTTCCAATAAGGGAGCAGGTACAGTTACCTCATCAAGTTCTACTTTCCTCCCACTCACTTCTTTCGAGAGAAACTCCTTCTGTAGAAAGGATCCATTCTTAGCAACGAATGTTTTGCCTTCGGATCTGTGATAGAAGGTGTACCCAACAGTCTCTTTTGGGTATCCTATGAAGACACATTTCTCCGATTTGGGTTCGAGCTTATCTGGTTGAAGTTTCTTTACATAAGCATCGCAACCCCAAACTTTAAGAAACGACAACTTTGGTTTCTTGCCAAACCACAGTTCATAAGGTGTCATCTTAACAGATTTAGATGGTGCCCTATTCAATGTGAATGCAACCGTCTCTAAAGCATAACCCCAAAACGATAGCGGTAAATCAGTAAGAGACATCATGGATCGTACCATATCTAGTAAAGTACGATTACGACGTTCGGACACACCATTTCTTTGTGGTGTTCCAGGTGGCGTGAGTTGCGAAACTATTCCGCATTGTTTCAAATGTAAACCAAACTCATAACTCAAACATTCTCCTCCACGATCAGATCGTAGAAACTTTATTTTCTTGTTACGATGATTTTCCACTTCACTCTGAAATTCTTTGAACTTTTCAAATGTTTCAGACTTGTGCTTCATTAAGTAGATATACCCATATCTGCTCAAATCATCTGTGAAGGTGAGAAAATAACGATATCCGCCACGAGCCTCAACATTCATCGGACCACATACATCTGTATGTATGATTTCCAACAAATCTGTTGCTCTCTCCATAATACCGGAGAATGGTGTTTTAGTCATCTTGCCCACGAGGCACGGTTCGCAAGTACCGAGTGATTCATAATCAAGTGATTCCAAAAGTCCATCAGTATGGAGTTTCTTCATGCGCTTTACACCGATATGACCTAAACGGCAGTGCCACAAATAAGTTGCACTATCATTATCAACTCTGCATCTTTTGGCTTCAACATTATGAATATGTGTATCACTACTATCGAGATTCAATAAAAATAGACCACTCTTCAAGGGTGCATGACCATAAAAGATATTACTCATATAAATAGAACAACCATTATTCTCTGATTTAAATGAATAACCGTCTCGCATCAAACAAGATCCAGATATAATGTTCATGCTCAATGCTGGCACCAAATAACAATTATTCAGGTCTAAAACTAATCCTGAAGGTAGATGTAGAGGTAGTGTGCCGACCGCGATCACATCGACTTTGGAACCGTTTCCCACGCGCATCGTCACCTCGTCCTTGGCTAGTGCTCGCTTATTCCGTAGTCCCTGTTTCGAGTTGCAAATATTAGCAACAGAACCAGTATCAAATACCCAGGTGCTACTACGAGCTCTAGTTAGGTACACATCAATAACATGTATATCACATATACCTTTGTTCACTTTGCCATCCTTCTTATCCGCCAAATACTTGGGGCAGTTCCGCTTCCAGTGACTAGTCTGCTTGCAGTAGAAGCACTCAGTTTCAGGCTTAGGTCCAGACTTGGGTTTCTTCTCTTGAGCAGCAACTTGCTTGCTGTTCTTCTTGAAGTTCCCCTTCTTCTTCCCTTTGCCCTTTTTCTTGAAACTAGTGGTCTTGTTGACCATCAACACTTGATGCTCCTTCTTGATTTCTACCTCCGCAGCTTTTAGCATTGCAAAGAGCTCGGGAATAGTCTTGTTCATCCCTTGCATATTATAGTTCATCACAAAGCTCTTGTAGCTTGGTGGCAGTGATTGGAGAATTCTGTCAATGACGCTATCATCCGGAAGATTAACTCCCAATTGAATCAAGTGATTATTATACCCAGACATTTTGAGTATATGCTCACTGACAGAACTATTCTCCTCCATCTTGCAGTTGTAGAACTTATTGGAGACTTCATATCTCTCAATCCGGGCATTTGCTTGAAATATTAACTTCAACTCCTGGAACATCTCATATGCTCCATGACGTTCAAAACGTCGTTGAAGACCCGGTTCTAAGCCGTAAAGCATGGCACACTGAACTATAGAGTAGTCATCAGCTTTGCTCTGCCAGACGTTCTTAACGTCGTCAGTTGCATCAGCAGCAGGCCTGGCACCCAGCGGTGCTTCCAGGACGTAACTTTTCTGTGCAGCAATGAGGATAATCCTCTGGTTACGGACCCAGTCCGTGTAATTGCTACCATCATCTTTCAACTTTGCTTTCTCAAGGAACGCATTAAAATTCAACGGAACAACAACACGAGCCATCTATCTACAAACAAACATAGACAAGCAAAATACTATCAGGTACTAAGTTCATGATAAATTTAAGTTCAATTAATCATATTACTTAAGAACTCCCACTTAGACAGACATCTCTCTAGTCATCTAAGTGATTACGTGATCCAAATCAACTAAACCATAACCGATCATCACGTGAGATGGAGTAGTTTTCAATGGTGAACATCACTATGTTGATCATATCTACTATATGATTCACGCTTGACCTTTCGGTCTCCGTGTTCCGAGGCCATATCTGCATATGCTAGGCTCGTCAAGTTTAACCTGAGTATTCCGCGTGTGCAAAACTAGCTTGCACCCGTTGTAGATGGACGTAGAGCTTATCACACCCGATCATCATGTGGTGTCTGGGCACGGCGAACTTTGGCAATGGTGCATACTCAGGGAGAACACTTCTTGATAATTTTTAGTGAGAGATCATCTTAAAATGCTACCGTCAATCAAAGCAAGATAAGATGCATAAGGATAAACATCACATGCAATCAATATAAGTGATATGATATGGCCATCATCATCTTGCGCTTGTGATCTCCATCTCCGAAGCACCGTCGTGATCACCATCGTCACCGGCGCGACACCTTGATCTCCATCGTAGCATCGTTGTCGTTTATGCCATCTATTGCTTCTACGACTATCGCTACCGCTTAGTGATAAAGTAAAGCAATTACAGGGCGTTTGCATTTCATACAATAAAGCGACAACCATATGGCTCCTGCCAGTTGCCGATAACTTTGGTTACAAAACATGATCATCTCATACAATAAAATATAGCATCACGTCTTGGCCATATCACATCACAACATGCCCTGCAAAAACAAGTTAGACGTCCTCTACTTTGTTGTTGCAAGTTTTACGTGGCTGCTACGGGTTGAGCAAGAACCGTTCTTACCTACGCATCAAAACCACAACGATAGTTCGTCAAGTTGGTGTTGTTTTAACCTTCGCAAGGACCGGGCGTAGCCATACTCGGTTCAACTAAAGTTGGAGAAACTAACACCCGCTAGTCACCTGTGTGCAAAGCACGGCGGTAAAACCAGTCTCGCGTAAGCGTACGTAATGTCGGTCCGGGCCGCTTCATCCAACAATACCGCCGAACCAAAGTATGACATGCTGGTAAGCAATATGACTTGTATCGCCCACAACTCACTTTTGTTCTACTCGTGCATATAACATCAACGCATAAAACCTAGGCTCGGATACCACTATTGGGTAACGTAGTAATTTCAAAAAAATTCCTACGCACACACAAGAACATGGTGATGGCATAGCAACGAGAGGGGAGAGTGTTCGTCCACGTACCCTCGTAGAACGTAAGCGGAAGCGTTATGACAACGCGGTTGATGTAGTTGTACGTCTTCACGAATCGACCGATCCAAGCACCGAACGTACGGCACCTCCGTGTTCAGCACACGTTCAGCTCGATGACGTCCCCCGGGCTCCAATCCAGCAAAGCGTCGGGGATGAGTTTCGTCAGCACGACGGCGTGGCGACGATGATGATGTTCTACCGGCGCAGGGCTTCTCCTAAACTCCGCGACGATATGACCGAGGTGGATTATGGTGGAGGGGGGCACCGCACACGGCTAAGGAACGATCCGTAGATCAACTTGTGTGTCTATGGGGTGCCCCCCGCCCCCGTATATAAAGGGGGAGAGGAGGAGGGGGCCGGCCTAAGGGAGGCGCGCCCTAGGAGGGGGAAACCTACTCCAAGTAGGTTTCCCCTCTCCCTTTCCTATTCCAAGAAGGAGGGGGAAGGAAGGAGTGGGAGAGGGGGAAGGCAAGGGGGGCGCCGCCCCCCTTTCCTTGTCCTATTCGGACTCAAGGGGAGGGGGCGCGCCACTTGCCCTGGCCAGCCCCTCTCTTTCTCCAATAGGGCCCATCAAGGCCCATTACTTCCCGGGGGGGGGGGGTCCGGTAACCCTCCGGTACTCCGGTTTTTCTCCGAAAACACCCAGAACACTTCCGGTATCCGAATATAGTCATTCAATATATCAATCTTTATGTCTCGACCATTTCGAGACTCCTCGTCATGTCCGTGATCACATCCGGGACTCCGAATAACCTTCGGTACATCAAAACTTATAAACTCATAATAAAATTGTCATCGTAACGTTAAGCGTGCGGACCCTACGGGTTCGAGAACTATGTAGACATGACCTAGAACTATTCTCGGTCAATAACCAATAGCGGAACCTGGATGTTCATATTGGTTCCCACATATTCTACGAAGATCTTTATCGGTCAAACCGCATAACAACATACGTTGTTCCCTTTGTCATCGGTATGTTACTTGCCCGAGATTCGATCGTCGGTATCCAATACCTAGTTCAATCTCGTTACTGGCAAGTCTCTTTACTCGTTCCGTAATACATCATCTCATAACTAACTCATTAGTTACAATGCTTTCAAGGCTTAGGTGATGAGTATTACCGAGAGGGCCCAGAGATACCTCTCCTACAATCGGAGTGACAAAACCTAATCTCGAATTATGCCAACTCAACATGTACCTTCGGAGACACCTGTAGAGCACCTTTATAATCACCCAGTTACGTTGTGACGTTTGGTAGCACACAAAGTATTACTCCGGTAAACGGGAGTTGCACAATCTCATAGTTGCAGGAACTTTGTATAAGTCATGAAGAAAGCAATAGCAATATACTAAACGATCAAGTGCTAAGCTAACGGAATGGGTCAAGTCAATCACATCATTCTCCTAATGATGTGATCCCATTAATCAAATGACAACACATGCCTATGGTTAGGAAACATAACCATCTTTGATCAATGAGCTAGTTCAAGTAGAGGCATACTAGTGACACTATGTTTGTCTATGTATTCACACATGTATCATGTTTCCGGTTAATACAATTCTAGTCATGAATGATAAACATTTATCATGATATGAGGAAATAAATAATAACTTTATTATTGCCTCTAGGGTATATTTCCTTCACCCACGAGGTAGGGGGCGCGCCCAGGGGGCGCCCTCCACCCTCATGATCGCCTCTGGCACTTCTTGGAGTAGGGTCCAAGTCTCCTAGATCACGTTCGGTGAGAGAATCACGTTCCCGAAGGTTTTATTCCGTTTGGACTCCGTTTGATATTCCGTTTCTTCGAAACACTGAAATAGGCAAAAAATAGCAATTCTGGGTTGGGCCTCCGGTTAATAGGTTAGTCCCAAAAATAATATAAAAGTGAAAAATAAAGCCCAATATAGTCCAAAACAGTAGATAAAGTAGCATGGAGCAATCAAAAATTATAGATACGTTGGAGACGTATCAGGCATCCCCAAGCTTAATTCCTGCTCTTCCTCGAGTAGGTAAATAATAAAAAAAGAATTTTTCATGCGGAGTGATACTTTGGCATAATTTCAATGTAAATCTTCTTAATTGCGATATGAATATTCAGATCCGAAAGATTCAAGACAAAAGTTCATATTGACATAAAAATAATAATACTTCAAGCATACTAATCAAAGCAATCATGTCTTCTCAAAATAACATGGCCAAAGAAAGTTATCCCTACAAAATCATATAGTCTGGCTATGCTCCATCTTCCCCACACAAAATATTTAAATCATGCACAACCCCGGTGACAAGCCAAGCAATTGTTTCATACTTATGACATTCTCAAAACTTTTTCAATCTTCACGCAATACATGAGCGTGAGCCATGGATATAGCACTATATGTGGAATAGAATGGTGGTTGTGGAGAAGACAAAAGGAGGGAAGATAGTCTCACATCAACTAGGCGTATCAACGGGCTATGGAGATTCCCATCAATAGATATCAATGTGAGTAAGTAGGGATTGTCATGCAACGGATGCACTAGAGCTATAAGTATATGAAAGCTCTACAAAAGAAACTAAGTGAGTGTGCATCCAACTCGCTTGCTCACGAAGACCTAGGGCATTTTGAGGAAGCCCATCATTGGAATATACAAGCCAAGTTCTATAATGAAAAATTCCCACTACTATATGAAAGTGACAAAATGAGAGACTCTCTATCATGAAGATCTTGGTGCTACTTTGAAGCACAAGTGTGGTAAAAGGATAGTACCATTGTCCCTTCTCTCTTTTTCTCTCATTTTTTTATTTGGGCCTTTCTCTTCCTTTTTTTTGGCCTCTTTTTTTCTTTTCGTCCGGAGTCTCATCCCGACTTATGGGGGAATCATAGTCTCCATCATCCTTTCCTCACTTGGGACAATGCTCTAATAATGATGATCATCACACTTTTATTTTTCTTACAACTCAACAATTACAACTCGATACTTAGAACAAAGTATGACTCTATATGAATGCCTCCGGCGGTGTACCGGGATATGCAATGAATCATGAGTGACATGTATGAAAGAATTATGAATGGTGGCCTTGCCACAAATACGATGTCAACTACATGATCATGCTAGCAATATGACAATGATGGAGCGTGTCATAATAAACGGAACGATGGAAAGTTGCATGGCAATATATCTCGGAATGGCTATGGAAATGCCATGATAGGTAGGTATGGTGGCTGTTTTGAGGAAGATATATGGTGGGTGTATGATACTTGCGAAAAGTGCATGGTATTAGAGAGGCTAGCAAAGGTGGAAGGATGGGAAAAAGTGCGTATAATCCATGGACTCAAAATTAATCATAAAGAACTCATATACTTGTTGCAAAAATCTAGAAGTTATCAAAGCAAAGTATTAAGCGCATGCTCCTAGGGGGATAGATTGGTAGGAAAAGACCATCGCTCGTTCCCGACCACCACTCATAAGGAAGACAATAAATAAATAAATCATGCTCTGAGTTCATCACATAACGGTTCACCATACGTGCATGCTACGGGAATCACAAACTTCAACACAAGTATTCTTTGAATTCACAACTACTTAACTAGCATGACTCTAATATCACCATCTTCATATCTCAAAATAATTATCAAGCATCAAACTTATCTTAGTATTCAACACACTCAAAAGAAAGTTTCACATATCTTGAACACCAAGTATATTAACATTAAGCGAATTACCATGCTATTAATGACTCTCAAAATAATCTAAGTGAAGCATGAGAGATCAATAGTTTCTTTAAAACAAATCCACCACCATGCTCTAAAAGATCTAAGTGAAGCACTGGAGCAAAAATTATCACGCTCGAAAGATATAAGTGAAGCACTATGAGCAAAACTATCAAGCTCAAAAGATATAAGTGAAGCATGTAGAGTATTCTAACAAATTCCAATTCATGTATGGCTCTCTCAAAAGGTGTTTACAGCAAGGATGATTGTGGTAAACTAACAATCAAAGACACAAATAATACAAGACGCTCCAAGCAAAACACATATCATGTGGTGAATAAAAATATAGCTCCAAGTAAATTACCGATGGAAGTGGACGAAAGAGGGGATGCCTTCCGGGGCATTCCCAAGCTTTGAATTTTTGGTGTCCTTGGATTATCTTGGGGGTGCCATGGGCATCCCCAAGCTTAGGCTCTTGCCACTCCTTGTTCCATAATCCATCAAAAGAATTCACCCAAAACTTGAAAACTTCACAACACAAAACTCAACAGAAATCTCGTGAGCTCCGTTAGAGAAAGAAAATAAAGAACTACTTAAGGTACTGTAATGAACTCATTCTTTATTTGTATTGGTGTTAAACCTACTGTATTCCAACTTCTCTATGTATTATAAACTATTTTACTAGCCATAGATTCATCAAAATAAGCAAACAACACCCGCAAAACAGAATCTGTCAAAAACAGAACAGTCTGTAGCAATCTGTAACTAACGCAAACTTCTGGAACTCTCTACCAAAATAGGAAGTCCTGAACAATTTATTTATTGAATAGCAGCAAAAAGAATCAACAAAGCACGTTCCTGTGATTTAACAAAATTATATTCGTGCGCGCAAAGTTTCTGTTTTTCAGCAGAATCAAGTCAACTATCATCGTAGGTTATCCTATAGGTTCTACTTGGCACAAACACTAATTAAAAGATAAAACCACATCCAAACAGAATGTAGATGGATTATTTATTCCTAAACAAGAGCAAAAACAAAAAACACAAATAAAATTGGGTTGCCTCCCAACAAGCGCTATCGTTTAACGCCCCTAGCTAGGCATAAAAGCAAGGATAGATCTAGGTATTGCCATCTTTGGTAGGCAATCCATAAGTGGATCTCATGTTAGATTCATATGGTAATTTTATTTTCTTTCTAGGGAAGTGTTCCATACTCTTCTTCAAGGGAAATTGGAATCTAATATTTCCTTCCTTCATATCAATAATTGCACCAATCGTTCTAAGGAAAGGTCTACCAAGAATAATAGGACATGGAGGATTGCAATCTATATCAAGAACGATAAAATCTACGGGAACATAATTCCTATTTGCAACAATAAGAACATCATTAATTCTTCCCATAGGTTTTTTAATAGTGGAATCCGCAAGATGCAATTTTAGAGAGCAATCATCAAAGTCACGGAAATCTAGCAAATCACACAAAGTTTTGGGAATAGTAGAGACACTAGCACCCAAATCACACAAAGCATGAAACTCATAATTTTTAATTTTAATTTTGATAGTAGGTTCCCACTCATCATAGAGTTTTCTAGGGATAGAAACTTTTAACTCAAGTTTTTCTTCATAAGATTGCATCAAAGCATCAACAATGTGTTCGGTAAAGGCCTTATTTTGACTATAAGCATGAGGAGAATCTAGCACGGATAACAAGGAAATACAACCAATAAAAGAGCAATTTTCATAATTAAATTCCTTGAGATCCAAAATAGTGGGTTTAGAAACATCTAGGTTTTTATTTCTTTCAATCCCACTTTCATCAATTTCATCATCAAGATCTAGAAACTCCGAATTCTTAGAACGCCTTCTAGGTAAAGGAAGATCATATTCAGTTTCATCAAGATTCATATTGCAAAACAAAGATTTAATGGGGGACACATCAATAACTTTTAGATCTTCATCTTGATTTTCATAGGAATTGGAAGAACACGCTTTAATAAAGGCATCTTTGGAAGCACGCATCCTAGCGGTTCTTTCCTTGCACTCATCAATGGAAATTCTCATGGCCTCGAGAGACTCATTGATATCATGCTTAGGAGGAATATATCTAAGCTTTAAAGAATCAATTTCAAGAGAAATTCTATCAACGTTCCTAGCCAAATCATCAACTTTAAGCAATTTCTCTTCAAGCAAAGCATTAAAATTCTTTTGTGAATTCATAAATTCTTTAACACTACTCTCAAGTTCAGAGGGCATCTTATTAAAATTTCCATAAGATTTGTTGTAGGAATTTCCATAATTATTAGAAGGATTACTAGTATAAGGCCTATGATTAAAATTCCCTCTATACGCGTTGTTTCCAAAACTATTCCTTCCAACAAAATTCACATCCATAGATTCATTATTATTCTCAAGCAAAGTAGACAAAGGCATATCATTGGGATCAAGAGGAGTATTTTTAGGAGCAAACATCTTCATAAGTTCATCCATCTTTTCACTCAAAACATTGATTTCTTCTATAGCATGCACTTTTTTACTAGAAGATCTTTCGGTGTGCCATTGAGAATAATTAGCCATAATATTGTCAAGCAATTTTGTAGCATCTCCTAACGTAATTTCCATAAACGTGCCTCCCGCGGCCGAATCTAAAAGATTTCTAGAAGAAAAATTCAATCCGGCATAAAAATTTTGTATGATCATCCATAAGTTCAAACCATGAGTAGGGCAATTATGAAGCATCAATTTCATTCTTTCCCAAGATTGGGCAACATGCTCATGATCAAGTTGTTTAAAATTCATAATATCGTTCCTAAGAGTGATGATCTTAGCGGGAGGAAAATACTTAGAGATAAAAGCATCTTTGCACTTGTTCCAAGAATCAATACTATTTTTAGGCAAAGACGAAAACCAAACTTTAGCACGATCTCTAAGAGAAAACGGAAATAACTTCAATTTGACAATATTGTTATCCGTATCTTTTTTCTTTTGCATATCACACAAATCAACAAAATTGTTTATATGAGTAGCGACATCTTCACTAGGAAGGCCGGCGAATTGATCTTTCATAACAAGATTCGGCAAAGCGGTATTGATTTCACAAGACTCATCATTATTAAGAGGAGCAATCAGAGTACTAAGGAAATCATTATTATTGGTATTCGAGAAGTCACACAATTTGGTATTATCTTGCGTCATGGCAACAAGTAATCCAACACACAAGCAAACAGAAAGGCAATGAGAAAAGGAAAACGGAAAAGAGAGGAGGAGATTGGGAAAGAGAGGGCAAATAAAACGGCAAGGGTGAAGTGGGGAAGAGGAAAACGAGAGGCAAATGGCAAATAATATAATGCGAGAGATAGGGATTGCGATGGGT
The DNA here is from genome assembly GCF_018294505.1 of Triticum aestivum. NCBI lineage: Eukaryota > Viridiplantae > Streptophyta > Magnoliopsida > Poales > Poaceae > Triticum > Triticum aestivum. The sequence continues at coordinate 495,878,485 of NC_057813.1, forward strand.
ACTTGGTATAGTTAACTTGCTTGCGTGAGCCTTCCCGGCAATGGCGCCAGAAATTCTTCTTGCTACCTCTTAAGCACTGCATTGGATTTCCCCGAAGAGGAGAGGATGATGCAGCAAAGTAGCGTAAGTATTTCCCTCAGTTTTTGAGAACCAAGGTATCAATCCAGTAGGAGATAACGCACAAGTCCCTCGTACCTACACAAAACGATAGCTACTCGCAACCAACGCGATTAGGGGTTGTCAATCCCTTCACGGTCACTTACGAGAGTGAGATCTGATAGAGATGATAAATAATATTTTTGGTATTTTTGATAGATAGATGCAAAGTAAAAAGTAAAAAAGCAAAGTAAAAGCAAAGCAAGTAAATAAAGTGATAGAGATTGATATGATGAGAATAGACCCGGGGGCCATAGGTTTCACTAGTGGCTTCTCTCAAGAGCATAAGTATTCTACGGTGGGTGAACAAATTACTGTTGAGCAATTGACAGAATCGAGCATAGTTATGAGTATATCTAGGCAATGATCATGTATATAGGCATCACGTCCGAGACAAGTAGATCGAAACGATTCTGCATCTACTACTATTACTCCACTCATCGACCGCTATCCAGCATGCATCTAGAGTATTAAGTTAAAAACAGAGTAACGCCTTAAGCAAGATGACATGATGTAGAGGGATAAATTCATGCAATATGATAAAAACCCCATCTTTTTATCCTCGATGGCAACAATACAATACGTGTCTTGCAACCCTTTCTATCACTGGGTAAGAACACCGCAAGATTGAACCCAAAGCTAAGCACTTCTCCCATTGCAAGAACTACCAATCTAGTTGGCCAAACCAAAAAGGATAATTCGAAGAGACTTGCAAAGATAACTCAATCATACATAAAATAATTCAAAGAAGATTCAAATATTTTCCATAAATAAGTTGGATCATAAACCCACAATTCATCGATCACAACAAACACACCGCAAAAAGAAGATTACATCAAATAGATCTCCACGAGAGAGGTGGAGAACATTGTATTGAGATCCAAAAAGAGAGAAGAAGCCATCTAGCTACTAGCTATGGACCCGAAGGTCTGAAGTAAACTACTCACACTTCATCGGAGGGGCTATGGTGTTGATGTAGAAGCCCTCCATGGTGGATGCCCCCTCCGGTGGAGCTCCGGAATAGGCCCCAAGATGGGATCTCGTGGATACAGAAGGTTGCAGCGGTGGAATTAGGTTTTTGGCTCCTTTTTTGATTGTTTGGGGATACGTAGGTATATATAGGAGGAAGGAGTACGTCGGTGGAGCAACAGGGGGCCCACGAGGTAGGGGGCGCGCCCAGGGGGGCGCCCTCCACCCTCGTGACCACCTCTGGCACTTCTTAGAGTAGGGTCCAAGTCTCCTGGATCACGTTCGATGAGAGAATCACGTTCCCGAAGGTTTTATTCCATTTGGACTCCGTTTGATATTCCGTTTCTTCGAAACACTGAAATAGGCAAAAAAACAGCAATTCTGGGCCTCTGATTAATAGGTTAGTCCCAAAAATAATATAAAAGTGGAAAATAAAGCCCAATATAGTCCAAATCAGTAGATAAAGTAGCATGGAGCAATCAAAAATTATAGATACGTTGGAGACGTATCAGTTCATCAGAAAGAAATATCATGGTTTTCTTGTTCCAAAACTGTGCGATTGTGGTGTATTTTTGTCTAACAATCTTGTACAGGGTAGGGTATTGCATCATAAGTGGGGTGGCGCCCAGCTTGTATACTCCTATCATCAAACCTGAGAACCATCCCCAATTGAGAAAGTGTCAAATTGAAAAAAAAGAATTCCTTGACCCTCATCAGTTCATATCAAAACTGTGAATCACTAGGTTTTCAATGGATTTGAGAAATGACTTTGGAACTCATGTAGTTGTTATGAATGATTTCCTGCCATACTCTATTCTGAGTGATTAGTTTGTATACCCATGTACTAAGAAAGATGATATTTTTAATATCAAGATCTTGGATTCCAAGAACCCCTTGACTTTTAGGCCGTCATAACACATCTAGTCGATATTTCTTTGATTCATTATCACACTGTTAAAAAATCTAGATCTAAAGTAGTCGAGTCACTGCAGAACTCCTTTTAGTAAGTAGAAGAATGACAATATGTATAATCCATATTATTGAGCACGAAATTGATCAAAACCAATTGCCCCTATAAGACAAGAGTTTGGCCTTCCAACTGGTTAGACGTTTCTCAAGTCTCTCTTCCACGCGTTCCCACTCAACGATAGTTAAAAGCCGATAGTGAATCGGAATACCCAGGTACCGATGAGGGAACTATCCAAGTTGGCAACAGAAAATCTCAACATACTCAGATGCCAAATCTAGGACCTGACGGAACTAGAAAAGTTCAGTCTTATGGAAATTAGTGTGAAGATCAGACAGTTCCAGAAAAGCACATAATAAAAGATTGAGGCTTCTTGCTTTATATAGGGAGAAAGTATCAGGTGGTACCAGCCCTTATATGCTACCATGATACCAACTTTAAAAGTTCAAATTTGAATTTGTCAAAAGATTCTGAAATAAATCATGGATGTTCAAGACATATATGTCGGCAACCCCTAAAATCAGACCAAATTCGACACACACAAAGAGATAGAAAAAGACAAATCCATCATGAATAGTGTCAAAAGAAGACAAAAGCAAAAATGACACTATTCACATCTGAATTTGTCTTTTTTGTTTCTTCATGTATATTTCGAATTTTGATCTGAATTCTTTAGGGGTTTTCGACATATATGTCATGAACATCCATGATTTTTTTTAGATTTTTTTGACAAGTTTAAATATAAATTTTTAAAGTTGGTACCATGATAGCATATAAGGGCTGGTATCACCTGATACTTTCCCTTTATACAGGTCATGGTCCATAAAAAGTGTAGTGTTATATACACATATCGTAGAATGGACAAACCATCTTTTACAAAGTGAGGAATAACCCGCTAATTTGATCGTCCAGTTTAGCCCACTCAACAAGAATAGTTAACATATCTGCCACAATGTTGAACAAAATAGGGAGCGTTGGGTACCTTCCGAGTATGGAAACAAGGACAAACATCATTTATCCTTGATGACCACACTATTGCCAGAGACGCTACCTATCAACACCATTTTGACGAGAACCCTTTCATGCGGAGAGTTTACAGAAGAAAGGGAAATTTTACTTTATCATAGGCTTTTTAAGTCAATTTTTAAGATGACTCCGCTCAACTTTTTCTGGTGAAGCTCATGTATGGTTTTATGCATCACAACAACTCGAACTAGTATGTTGCACCCTTGCATTAATAAGTTTGAGTGGGCGTACCACATGGTCAACCACCCCATTCAACCGGTTCATTGCAACCTTTGTAAAGATTTTTAAACTGGCATTTAGGAGGCAAATCGGTCAATATTACTGAACAACTTGCCTCCTTAGTCTTGGGCAAAAGAAATAATTTCCCCAGAGTGTAAACGAGCAATGTCAAGGTTTTCTCTATTCAGTTGGATAAACAACTGAATCAATTCCGCCTTCATCATATCATGTCCCAAAAAATTGAGAAAACTCTGTCGGAAAACCATCTGGCCTAGGAGCCTTGTTGTGTTACATTCGGAACAGTGCAATGTGAATTTCCTCAATGGAGAATGGAGAGGTTAAAAACTCATTTTTTTCACCATTGAAACTTGAGGGGTCCCATGAGTAATAGATTTGTCTAGCGAAAATGAACTTTCAGCTGAAGGTCCAAAAAGGTCTTTGTAATACTTAGTAATAAATTTTCTGAGTGGGACAAGCCCCTCGATATGGCCCTCATCATGGTCTAGAGCAAAGATATGTTTCTTTCTATGTCTGCCATTTGCTAGCATTTGAAAGCGTTTCGTATTGCCATCTCTTGAACAAGGGAGTCGGCCTTGGATTGTTGGTACCATTTAACCTCTTCCTCATGTAAAAGGTCGGCAATCTTCTCATTGGGTTAGCCTGTTGGATCAATCTCAATAGCAGAAAGGGCCTCACCTTCCCAATTTTATCAAGAGTATCGATTAAGGTAGAAAGTCGGAAAAAAACTTAAAGAATTTGGACAAGCAGTGTGGATTGTGGCTAGGGACCATGCTGGAATGATTGCTCTGGCAGACTATCATTGCATTCCACCTTGTCTAGACACTGATGAGGTTGAGACTATGACTATCAGGGTGGCCTCTCAGAACCTATCAATCTATGTAGGGGTCCGATCTGCGTTGAAACTGACAACTCCTCCGTCGTTGAGATGCTTCAGCCAGACATTCATCAAATTTTGCTCTTTCCTGTCATTGTTAATATCAAGGCTTCAAATCGGCCTTAGTGAAGGCCATTGGAAGAGAAAGTAATGCCCTGGCCCATGAATTGGAAGCTTATGCAAGAGTACATGGTGATGTGCTTAGGGTGGTTGGTGTCCCCTTTAGACTACAGCCCTATGTGGCCAGCAATTGTCATGAGTGATAGCAATATATAACTAGCAATTATTTTCACATGTTGATATTAATATGGTCAGGTAAGGTCATGAGCTAACTTACTAAAATATGTATGTCCACGTTGCAATGCTTGGAAAATTATATAATGAAATTAAAATATTCAAATAGTGGAAAATGTTCCACTACACATGAATATTTGAAAACAAAACAGAGAGTAATGTTGCACCTATGGGAACGCTTATTTATGGGTTAAAACTAGGAGGGGCCATCCTAAAATTTGAGTGAGGATAAGGACACGCACTTTCATAAAGCAAATTCGGAAGTCGAAGTGCAAAGTTAGGTTCCGTGTCGTGTAACCAGCTCACCAGGGTTCAAGTTTTACATTTGACATTGGTGTTCAGATATTTCAAGATTTATTTAGGCTGCGGTGATGTTCATTCAGTGAGGGGGCACATTCCTATCGACTACAAGACATATGTGATCACTTCATCAATCTCAAGATATTGTGCTAGGACAGTATCTCGGAGTTGTTCAAATGAATAGAGTGTGCATGCAAAGAAATTGTAATGTGTTCATCATCCGCGATTCAGCCATTGTAATGTGTTCAAAGAAAAATTCCGGCCTTTGCGTCCCTGTTATCAATCACCCAACAGGAAATCTGAAAATCACTTTGCTTGGTCATCAGAAAATTTAAAATGCAGCTGGTGAGGCGGTCCACTGTACGCCCGAATTTCACGGATGGTCTAATTGTCAGCCATTAACGGATTCTGACGTGCATGAGGGCATGTAAAATGGTTGATAAGGTAGTCTTATCTTAAGTCTTGCATGTAATTTAGATATGACAAAAAAAAGAGTCTACAATGGGTCATCTTTTAGCCTTATCTTCAATAACTAGTCATTCCTAAAAATGTGGTGAGACATATTGTGCTAAGAGATCATCTCTTGTCTTCTCTTAAATAAGATAAGACAAGCCTTTTCTTATGAGTTCTCTCTCCTCCACATCATTATTTATCCTACGTGGCACTCTTAAGATAGCACCATTGTACATGCCCTGAGCGGTGCCGACAGCACGTCCTCGCAACCAACCCACAGTTTCGGGTCCGTGCCGCTATCTGGAAGCAGCAAAAAAAAAAAAGCCAAGTTGCTTTCGTCCGGAAAGCGCAGCATTTATCTAACGCAGAAAAGCAGGAGAGTCCTAACGAACGGATGATTCCTTCGAAATGCAGCATCGATCGTGCTCGCTTTCCCCTGCTAGTCTGCTATAGAACCCGGTAAGTTGGAGCAATGCACTTGAAAATCCTAAAATGCAGAAAAGAAAACATTGCTCCATCTATTCTTTCTCCAGTTTCATCCTCACATCCAGTGTCATTTTCCAGAAGTACCACAATTATAATACTCCCTCCGTCCGGAAATACTTGTCCTAGAAATGGTTGTATCTAGACTTATTTTAGTTATGGATACATCCATTTTCAAGCATTTCTATGACAAGTATTTCCGAACGGATGGAGTATAAGCCTTTTTAGACATTTCAATAAAGACTACATACTGATGAATATAGACATATATTAGAGTGTAGATTCATTCATTTTGTTTTGTATGTCCGCATTGATTGAAATCTCTACGAAAATTATATTTAGAAACGGAGTGAGTATATAACATCCAAACTCAACTGAAATTAGTACATCTAAACTAACTAGATTGCATAGTGGCGCCAAACAAAAGCATAGCATAATGGCGTCGAACATAGCATAGATTTTTCAAAAAGGGAATCTCCGTGCAATCGATATATCGAGGTGATACAAATGCACTGAGCGAATATACGACCTCTGAAAAGTATGATGTACATAGCCCACAAGTCCGAAGGAAAGAAAAAACAAAAATAGTACTCACTCTGGTGAGACGATAACCAAAAACCAGCCTTTGATGTAGGAGGTCTTGTCCGAAGACTACGCCATCATCCATGATTAGTCGTTGTAGGTTTAGCAGTGGTGTGGAGCTCTTGAAAAACGACATAGCGACGCTATAGCTCACTATTTTATTTCCATGATTGGCTATGCCACGTGCTTTCGTGTAACATTGCACACATTGAAAGTCGCTAGTAATTCAAAGCACAACCCTGTTTTGTTCAACTTCCGCTCATGACTTTTGGCGGTACGAAGTAGAACCAGATCGAAAAGGCAGGCTCCCGGCATCCTCTCCTCCTACAAGTTTAAGAGCTAGCCGCACTCACTCATCTCCGCTACCACTCCATTCTTGCCACCACAGCACAGAGTCGTCAGGCAAGCGCGCCACCCATACGTCAATGGAGAGGTCAAGGTCCTACTCAGAGAAGAGCAGCGGCGACGGCACCCCGGCCAGCGCCGTCACCGAGCTGAGGTGCTACAGTGCCTCCTACGTCACACCAAAGAAGGCAGCGGGCACCGCCGGCTGGCCTCCTTGTACTACAGCTTCTTCCTCGGCGTCGGCGGCGGCGGCCGGCTCGAAGGCGAGGTCGTGGAGCGGCAGCTTCCGTAGCGCCCCGGCGGAGCTGCGGAGGAAGAGGAGGGTGGCCGGGTACAGGGTGTACGGCGTGGAGGGGAAGATGAAGGTGTCGCTCAAGAACGGCGTGAGGTGGCTCAAGGGCAAGTGCACCCAGGTTGTGGACGGCATTTGGTGAACCCACCGACGGTGCAGATCAGTCGGCTCATTCTCTTCTCTGCCTGGTGATCATTGCCGTGATCCAAGACCAAGAGGTGCCCGGACGTGAGTACGGTCACAATCTTCCTTTTCTGAGCTCTGGCGTCGTGTTTTTCCTCACTTTTTTAGTAAGAACACAAGTGGAAGGTTGCAGAAAAGAAGGGTAACTGCAGACTGTCTTGACCATGCATACACACTTGGTATACAACCAATGGATGCTTGGCTGTTCTTTAAAATGTACTCTAAATTTGCTCTCGTGTGTCTGGGATGTTCATCTTGCCTGGACGGTTGCAAATAAACCAACCTTTTTGATAGACGAGCAGGTTAGTTGCAAGGCACAATATAAATAAAAAATGGTAGGCTAAGAGCATCCATGATGCTCTCATGTTCGTCCGGGGTTTCGCCTGAAGCTTACAGCGCAACCGCCGCTTCTTTTTTTTTCTTTTTTTTTTCCGAAAACTTTCAATCTATTCATTTCCTCCAATCATGGCAGTACAATGAACACAAAAAATAATAAAAACTACATCGAAATTCGTAGACCACCTAGCGACGACTACAAGCACTGTAGCGAGTCGAAGGTGCGCCACCATCATCGCCCCTCCCTCGTCGGAACCGGGCATAACTTGTTGTAGTGAACAGTCGGGAAGTCGTCGTGCTAAGGCCCCATGGGACCAATGCACCAGAATAGCAACCGCCGCTTCTTTTCAAGTTGGTCATGAAAAATGCTTTTGACTTTGAGAGATAGGACTACATGTTGAATTGCGGGAGCAACTAACCAGGGTACCCTTAGGCCACTCCTAATGGTTATATCTTAGAATCAAGGTAAAAATCTTTTGTGGCATTGTTTTTTTTTTGACAAAGCAAGAATGCCACCATCATCGCCCCTCCCTCGTCGGAGCCGGGCATAACTTGTTGTAGTGGACAGTCGGGAAGTCGTCGTGCTAAGGCTTCATGGGACCAATGCACCAGAACGGCAACTGCCGCTTCTTTTCAAGTTGGTCATGAAAAATGCTTTTGACTTTGAGAGATAGGACTACATGTTGATTTGCGGGAGCAACTAACCAGGGTACCCTTAGGCCACTCGTAATGATTATATCTTAGAATCAAGGTAAAGACCTTTTGTGGCATTGTTTTTATTGTTTGACAAAGCATGAATGCCACCATCATCGCCCCTCCCTCGTCGGAACCGGGCATAACTTGTTGTAGTGGACAGTCGGAAAGTCATCGTGCTAAGGCCCCATGGGACCAATGCACCAGAACAGCAATCGCCGCTTCTTTTCAAGTTGGTCATGAAAAATGCTTTTGACTTTGAGAGATAGGACTACATGTTGATTTGCGGGAGCAACTAACCAGGGTACCCTTAGGCTACTCCTAATGGTTATATCTTAGAATCAGGGTAAAAATCTTTTGTGGCATTGTTTATTTTTGACAAAGCATGAATGCCAGCATCATCGCCTTTCCCTCGTCGGAGCCGGGCATAACTTGTTGTAGTGGACAGTCGGGAAGTCGTTGTGCTAAGGCTCCATGGGACCAATGCACCAAAATAGCAACCGCCGTTTCTTTTCAAGTTGGCCATAAAAAATGCTTTTGACTTTGAGAGATAGGACTACATGTTGATTTGCGGGAGCAACTAACCAGGGTACCCTTAGGCCACTCCTAATGGTTATATCTTAGAATCAAGGTAAAAATCTTTTGTGGCATTGTTTTTTTTTGACAAAGCATGAATGCCACCATCATCGCCCCTCCCTCGTCGGAGCCGGTCATAACTTGTTGTAGTGGACAGTCGGGAAGTCATCTTGCTAAGGCCTCATGGGACCAATGCCCAGAACAGCAACTGCAGATTCTTTTCAAGTTGGTCATGAAAAATGCTTTTGACTTTGAGAGATAGGACTACATGTTGATTTGCGGGAGCAACTAACCAGGGTACCCTTAGGCCACTCCTAATGGTTATATCTTAGAATCAAGGTAAAAATCCTTTGTGGCATTGTTTTTTTTTGACAAAGCATGAATGCCACCATCATCGCCCCTCCCTCGTCGGGGCCGGTCATAACTTGTTGTAGTGGACAGTCGGGAAGTCGTCGTGCTAAGGCCCCATGGGACCAATGCACCAGAACAGCAATCGCCGCTTCTTTTCAAGTTGGTCATGAAAAATGCTTTTGACTTTGAGAGATAGGACTACATGTTGATTTGCGGGAGCAACTAACCAGGGTACCCTTAGGCCACTCCTAATGGTTATATCTTAGAATCAGGGTAAAAATCTTTTGTGGCATTGTTTATTTTTGACAAAGCATGAATGCCACCATAATCGCCCCTCCCTCGTCGGAGCCGAGCATAACTTGTTGTAGTGGACAGTCGGAAAGTCGTCGTGCTAAGGCCCCATGGAACCAATGTACCAGAACAGCAATCGCCGCTTCTTTTCAAGTTGGTCATGAAAAATGCTTTTGACTTTGAGAGATAGGACTACATGTTGATTTGCGGGAGCAACTAACCAGGGTACCCTTAGGCCACTCCTAATGGTTATATCTTAGAATCAAGGTAAAAATCTTTTGTGGCGTTGTTTTTTTTTACAAAGCATGAATCATATTGACTTGAAATGAACCTGCAAGGATACAAACACAATGAACACATGTCTGGCATCTGCATAGGTAGAACATACACGTCTAACACTGAGAACACACACAAATAAATATGTCTGCAAAGAGCAAAGTGCTATAAGACCAAATCTATGCCTAAACGAGGAAAATAAGGAAACAAAGGGATCAAAACATCGATTGACAAACTACAGTAACGACCATATCCAAATCAACCATGTTTTGACTCACCACGGACACCAAGCAAGGTTCTTCAACGATAACACTTCAGAAAGGTAATGATGCTCAAGCGCCGCCGTCACCGTATCCAACCAACAAAGGCCAGATTTTAAGTTTTTGTTGGGGAACGTAGTAATTTCAAAAAATTTCCTACGCACACGCAAGATCATGGTGATGGCATAGCAACAAGAGGGGAGAGTGTTCGTCCATGTACCCTCGTAGACCGTAAGAGGAAGCGTTAGCACAACGCGGTTGATGTAGTCGTACGTCTTCACGATCCAACCGATCCAAGCACCGAACGTATGGAGCCTCCGAGTTCAGCACACGTTCAGCTCGATGACGATCTCCGGCCTCCGATCCAGTCGAGCTCCGGAGATGAGTTCCATCAGCACGACGGCGTGGTGACGATGATGATGTTCTACCGTCGCAGGGCTTCGCCTAAACTCCGCGACGATATGCCCGAGGTGGAATATGGTGGAGGGGGGCACCGCACACGGCTAAGGAACGATCCGTAGATCAACTTGTGTGTCTATGGGGTGCCCCCCGCCCCCGTATATAAAGGAGGGAGGGGGGAGGCTGGCCGGCCCCTTGGGCGCGCCAAGGGAGGAGGAATCCTCCTCCTAGTAGGAGTAGGACTCCTCCTTTCCTACTCCTACTAGGAGGGGGAAGGAAGGGGGAGAGGGGGGAAGGAAAGGGGGGCGCCGCCCCCCCTCCTGGTCCAATTCGGACCAGAGGGAGAGGGGGCGCGCAGCCCACCCTGGCCGGCCCTCTCTCTTCCCACCGAGGCCCATGTGGCCCATTAACTCTCCCGGGGGGTTCTGGTAACCCCCCCGGCACTCCGGTTTTCTCCGAAATCACCCGGAACCTTTCCGGTGTCCGAATATAGTCGTCCAATATATCAATCTTTATGTCTCGACCATTTCGAGACTCCTCGTCATGTCCGTGATCACATCCGGGACTCCGAACAAACTTCGGTACATCAAAACTTATAAACTCATAATAAAACTGTCATCGTAACGTTAAGCGTGTGGACCCTACAGGTTCGAGAACTATGTAGACATGACCTATAACCATTCTCGGTCAATAACCAATAGCGGGACCTGGATGCCCATATTGGTTCCTACATATTCTACGAAGATCTTTATCGGTCAAACCGCATAACAACATACTTTGTTCCCTTTGTCATCGGTATGTTACTTGCCCGAGATTTGATCGTCGGTATCCAATACCTAGTTCAATCTCGTTACCGGCAAGTCTCTTTACTCGTTTCGTAATACATCATCTCATAACTAACTCATTAGTTACATGCTTGCAAGGCTTAGGTGATGAGTATTACCGAGAGGGCCCAGAGATACCTCTCCGACAATCGCAGTGACAAAACCTAATCTCGAATTATGCCAACCCAACATGTACCTTCGGAAACACCTGTAGAGCACCTTTATAATCACCCAGTTACGTTGTGACGTTTGGTAGCACACAAAGTGTTCTTCCGGTAAACGGGAGTTGCACAATCTCATAGTTGCAGGAACTTTGTATAAGTCATGAAGAAAGCAATAGCAGTATACTAAACGATCAAGTGCTAGGCTAACAAAATGGGTCATGTAAATCACATCATTCTCCTAATGATGTGATCCCACTAATCAAATGACAACACATGTCTATGGTTAGGAAACATAACCATCTTTGATTAATGAGCTAGTCAAGTAGAGGCATACTAGTGACTATAGTTTTGTCTATGTATTCACACATGTATTATGTTTCCGGTTAATACAATTATAGCATGAATAATAAACATTTATCATGATATGAGGAAATAAATAATAACTTTATTATTGCCTCTAGGGCATATTTCCTTCAGTCTCCCACTTGCACTAGAGTCAATAATCTAGATTACATAGTAATGATTCTAACACCCATGGAGTCTTGGTGTTGATCATGTTTTGCTCATGAGAGAGGCTTAGTTAACGGGTCTGCAACATTCAGATCCGTATGTATCTTGCAAATCTCTATATCTCCCACTTGGACTTGGTCACGAATGGAATTGAAGCGTCTCTTGATGTGCTTGGTCCTCTTGTGAAATCTGGATTCCTTTGCCAAGGCAATTGCACCAGTATTGTCACAGAAGATCTTCATTGGTCCCGATGCACTAGGTATGACACCTAGATCGGAAATGAACTCCTTCATCCAAACTCCTTCATTCGCTGCTTCCGAAGCAGCTATGTACTCCGCTTCACATGTAGATCCCGCCACGACGCTTTGTTTAGAACTGCACCAACTTATAGCTCCACCGTTTAATAAAAACACGTATCCGGTTTGCGATTTAGAATCGTCCGGATCAGTGTCAAAGCTTGCATCGAGGTAACCATTTACGACTAGCTCTTTGTCACCTCCATATACGAGAAGCATATCCTTAGTCCTTTCAGGTATTTCAGGATGTTCTTGACCGCTGTCCAGTGATCCACTCCTGGATTGCTTTGGTACCTTCCTGCCAAGCTTATTGCTAAGCATACGTCAGGTCTGGTACACAGCATTGCATACATGATAGAGCCTATGGCTGAAGCATAGGTGGAACATTTTTCATTTTCTCTCTATCTTCTGCTGTGGTCGGGCATTGAGTTTGACTCAACTTCACACCTTGTAGCACAGGCAAGAATCCTTTCTTTGCCTGATCCATTTTGAACTTTTTCAAATTTTTGTCAAGGTATGTGCTTTGTGAAAGTCCTATTAAGCGTCTTGATCTATCTCTATAGATCTTGATGCCCAATATGTAAGCAGCTTCACCGAGGTCTTTCATTGAAAAACTTTTATTCAAGTATCCCTTTATGCTATCCAGAAATTCTATATCATTTCCAATTAATAATATGTCATCTACATATAAAACTAGAAATGCTACAGAGCTCCCACTCACTTTCTTGTAAATACATGCTTCTCCAAAAGTCTGTATAAAACCATATGCTTTGATCACACTATCAAAACGTTTATTCCAACTCCGAGATGCTTGCACCAGTCCATAAATGGAACGCTGGAGCTTGCATACTTTGTTAGCACCTTTTGGATCAACAAAACCTTCCGGCTGCATCATATACAACTCTTCTTCTAGAAATCCATTCAAGAATGCAGTCTTGACATCCATTTGCCAAATTTCATAATCATGAAATGCAGCAATAGCTAACATGATTCGGACAAACTTAAGCATCGCTACGGGTGAGAAAGTCTCATCGTAGTCAACCCCTTGAACTTGTCGAAAACCTTTCGCAACAAGTCGAGCTTTATAGACAGTTACATTACCATCAGCGCCAGTCTTCTTCTTAAAGATCCATTTATTCTCAATGGCTTGCTGATCATCGGGCAAGTCAACCAAAGTCCATACTTTATTTTCATACATGGATCCCATCTCAGATTTCATGGCCTCTAGCCATTTTGCGGAATCTGGGCTCATCATCGCTTCCTCATAGTTCGTAGGTTCATCATGGTCAAGTAACATGACTTCCAGAATAGAATTACCGTACCACTCTGGTGCGGATCTTACTCTGGTAGACCTACGAGGTTCAGTAGAAACTTGATCTGAAGTTTCATGATCAATATCATTAGCTTCCTCACTAATTGGTGTAGTCGTCACAGGAACCAGTTCTCGTGATGAACTACTTTCCAATAAGGGAGTAGATACAGTTATCTCATCAAGTTCTACTTTCCTCCCACTCACTTCTTTCAAGAGAAATTCCTTCTCTAGAAAGGATCCATTCTTAGCAATGAATGTCTTGCCTTCGGATCTGTGATAGAAGGTGTACCCAACAGTCACTTTTGGGTATCCTATGAAGACACATTTCTCCGATTTGGGTTCGAGCTTATCTGGTTGAAGTTTCTTCACATAAGCATCGCATCCCCAAACTTTAAGAAACGACAACTTTGGTTTCTTGCCAAACCACAGTTCATAAGGTGTCGTCTCAACGGATTTTGATGGTGCCCTATTTAACGTGAATGCGGCCGTCTCTAAAGCATAACCCCGAAATGATAGCGGTAAATCGGTAAGAGACATCATAGATCGCACCATATCAAGTAAAGTACGATTACAGCGTTTGGACACACCATTTCGTTGTGGTGTTCCGGGTGGCGTGAGTTGCGAAACTATTCCGCATTGTTTCAAATGTAAACCAAACTCGTAACTCAAATATTCTCCTCCACGATCAGATCGTAGAAACTTTATTTTCTTGTTACGATGATTTTCCACTTCACTCTGAAATTCTTTGAACTTTTCAAATGTTTCAGACTTGTGCTTCATTAAGTAGATATACCCATATCTGCTCAAATCATCTGTGAAGGTGAGAAAATAACGATATCCGCCACGAGCCTCAACATTCATCGGACCACATACATCTGTATGTATGATTTCCAACAAATCTGTTGCTCTCTCCATAGTACCGGAGAACGGTGTTTTAGTCATCTTGCCCATGAGGCACGGTTCGCAAGTACCAAGTGATTCATAATCAAGTGATTCCAGAAGTCCATCACTATGGAGTTTCTTCATGCGCTTTACACCGATATGACCTAAACGGCAGTGCCACAAATAAGTTGCACTATCATTATCAACTCTGCATCTTTTGGCTTCAACATTATGAATATGGGTGTCACTACTATCGAGATTCAATAAAAATAGACCACTCTTCAAGGGTGCATGACCATAAAAGATATTACTCATATAAATAGAACAACCATTATTCTCTGATTTAAATGAATAACCGTCTCGCATCAAACAAGATCCAGATATAATGTTCATGCTCAACGCTGGCACCAAATAACAATTATTCAGGTCTAAAACTAATCCCGAAGGTAGATGTAGAGGTAGCGTACCGACCGCGATCACATCGACTTTGGAACCGTTTCCCACGCGCATCGTCACCTCGTCCTTGGCTAGTGCTCGCTTATTCCGTAGTCCCTATTTCGAGTTGCAAATATTAGCAACAGAACCAGTATCAAATACCCAGGTGCTACTACGAGCTCTAGTTAGGTACACATCAATAACATGTATATCACATATACCTTTGTTCACTTTGCCATCCTTCTTATCTGCCAAATACTTGGGGCAGTTCCGCTTCCAGTGACCAGTCTGCTTGCAGTAGAAGCACTCAGTTTCAGGCTTAGGTCCAGACTTGGGTTTCTTCTCTTGAGCAGCAACTTGCTTGCCGTTCTTTTTGAAGTTCCCCTTCTTCTTCCCTTTGCCTTTTTTCTTGAAACTAGTGGTCTTGTTGACCATCAACACTTGATGCTCCTTCTTGATTTCTACCTCCGCGGCTTTTAGCATTGCGAAGAGCTCGGGAATAGTCTTGTTCATCCCTTGCATATTATAGTTCATCACAAAGCTCTTGTAGCTTGGTGGCAGTGATTGGAGAATTCTGTCAATGACACTATCATCAGGAAGATTAACTCCCAGTTGAATCAAGTGATTATTATACCCAGACATTCTGAGTATGTGTTCACTGACAGAACTATTCTCCTCCATCTTGCAGCTATAGAACTTATTGGAGACTTCATATCTCTCAATCCGGGCATTTGCTTGAAATATTAACTTCAACTCCTGGAACATCTCATATGCTCCATGACGTTCAAAACGTCGTTGAAGACCCGATTCTAAGCCGTAAAGCATGGCACACTGAACTATAGAGTAGTCATCAGTTTTGCTCTGCCAGACGTTCTTAACGTCGTCAGTTGCATCAGCAGCAGGCCTGGCACCCAGCGGTGCTTCCAGGACGTAACTTTTCTGTGCAGCAATGAGGATAATCCTCAGGTTACGGACACAGTCCGTGTAATTGCTACCATCATCTTTCAACTTTGCTTTCTCAAGGAACGCATTAAAATTCAACGGAACAACAGCAGGAGCCATCTATCTACAAACATACATAGACAAGCAAGATACTATCAGGTACTAAGTTCATGATAAATTTAAGTTCAATTAATCATATTACTTAAGAACTCCCACTTAGACAGACATCTCTCTAGTCATCTAAGTGATCACGTGATCCAAATCAACTAAACCATAACCGATCATCACGTGAGATGGAGTAGTTTTCAATGGTGAACATCACTATGTTGATCATATCTACTATATGATTCACGCTTGACCTTTCGGTCTCCGTGTTCCGAGGCCATATCTGCATATGCTAGGCTCGTCAAGTTTAACCTGAGTATTCTGCGTGTGCAAAACTGGCTTGCACCCGTTGTAGATGGACATAGAGCTTATCACACCCGATCATCACGTGGTGTCTCGGCACGACGAACTTTGGCAATGGTGCATACTCAGGGAGAACACTTCTTGATAATTTTAGTGAGAGATCATCTTAAAATGCTACCGTCAATCAAAGCAAGATAAGATGCATAAAGGATAAACATCACATGCAATCAATATAAGTGATATGATATGGCCATCATCATCTTGTGCTTGTGATCTCCATCTCGGAAGCACCGTCGTGATCACCATCGTCACCGGCGCGACACCTTGATCTTCATCGTAGCATCGTTGTCGTTTACGCCATCTATTGCTTCTACGACTATCGCTACCGCTTAGTGATAAAGTAAAGCAATTATAGAGCGTTTGCATTTCATACAATAAAGCGACAACCATATGGCTCCTGCCAGTTGCCGATAACTTCGGTTACAAAACATGATCATCTCATACAATAAAATATAGCATCACGTCTTGACCATATCACATCACAACATGCCCTGCAAAAACAAGTTAGACGTCCTCTACTTTGTTGTTGCAAATTTTACGTGGCTGCTACGGGCTTAGCAAGAACCGTTCTTACCTACGCATCAAAAAGCACAACGATAGTTCGTCAAGTTGGTGCTGTTTTAACCTTCGCAAGGACCGGGTGTAGCCACACTCGATTCAGCTAAAGTGAGAGAGACAGACACCCGCCAGCCACCTTTAAGCATGAGTGCTCGTAACGGTGAAACCAGTCTCGCGTAAGCGTACGCGTAATGTCGGTCCGGGCCGCTTCATCTCACAATACCGCCGAACCAAAGTATGACATGCTGGTAAGCAGTATGACTTGTATCGCCCACAACTCACTTGTGTTCTACTCATGCATATAACATCAAAACCATAAAACCTAGGCTCGGATGCCACTGTTGGGGAACGTAGTAATTTCAAAAAAATTCCTACGCACACGCAAGATCATGGTGATGGCATAGCAACGAGAGGGGAGAGTGTTCGTCCACGTACCCTCGTAGACCGTAAGCGGAAGCGTTAGCACAACGCGGTTGATGTAGTCGTACGTCTTCACGATCCGACCGATCCAAGCACCGAACGTACGGAGCCTCCGAGTTCAGCACACGTTCAGCTCGATGACGATCTTCGGCCTCCGATCCAGCCGAGCTCCGGAGATGAGTTCCGTCAGCACGACGGCGCGATGACGATGATGATGTTCTACCGGCGCAGGGCGTCGCCTAAACTCCGCGACGATATGACCGAGGTGGAATATGGTGGAGGGGGGCACCGCACACGGCTAAGGAACGATCCGTAGATCAACTTGTGTGTCTATGGGGTGCCCCCCGCCCCCGTATATAAAGGAGGGAGGGGGGAGGCCGGCCGGCCCCTTGGGCGCGCCAAGGGAGGAGGAATCCTCCTCCTAGTAGGAGTAGGACTCCTCCTTTCCTACTCCTACTAGGAGGGGGAAGGAAGGGGGAGAGGGGGGAAGGAAAGGGGGGCGCCGCCCCCCTCTCCTAGTCCAATTCGGACCAGAGGGAGAGGGGGCACGCGGCCCACCCTGGCCGCCCCTCTCTCTTCCCACCGAGGCCCATGTGGCCCATTAACTCTCCCCGGGGGTTCCGGTAACCCCCCCGGCACTCCGGTTTTCTCCGAAATTACCCGGAACCTTTCCGGTGTCCGAATATAGTCATCCAATATATCAATCTTTATGTCTCGACCATTTCGAGACTCCTCGTCATGTCCGTGATCACATCCGGGACTCCGAACAAACTTTGGTACATCAAAACTTATAAACTCATAAACTCATAATAAAACTGTCATCGTAACGTTAAGCATGCGGACCCTACGGGTTCGAGAACTATGTAGACATGACCTAGAACCATTCTCGGTCAATAACCAATAGCGGGACCTGGATGCCCATATTGGTTCCTACATATTCTACGAAGATCTTTATCGGTCAAACCGCATAACAACATACTTTGTTCCCTTTGTCATCGGTATGTTACTTGCCCGAGATTTGATCGTCGGTATCCAATACCTAGTTCAATCTCGTTACCGGCAAGTCTCTTTACTCGTTCCGTAATACATCATCTCATAACTAACTCATTAGTTACATGCTTGCAAGGCTTAGGTGATGAGTATTACCGAGAGGGCCCAGAGATACCTCTCCGACAATCGCAGTGACAAAACCTAATCTCGAATTATGCCAACCCAACATGTACCTTCGGAAACACCTGTAGAGCACCTTTATAATCACCCAGTTACGTTGTGACGTTTGGTAGCACACAAAGTGTTCTTCCGGTAAACGGGAGTTGCACAATCTCATAGTTGCAGGAACTTTGTATAAGTCATGAAGAAAGCAATAGCAATATACTAAACGATCAAGTGCTAGGCTAACAGAATGGGTCATGTCAATCACATCATTCTCCTAATGATGTGATCCCACTAATCAAATGACAACACATGTCTATGGTTAGGAAACATAACCATCTTTGATTAATGAGCTAGTCAAGTAGAGGCATACTAGTGACTATAGTTTTGTCTATGTATTCACACATGTATTATGTTTCCGGTTAATACAATTCTAGCATGAATAATAAACATTTATCATGATATGAGGAAATAAATAATAACTTTATTATTGCCTCTAGGGCATATTTCCTTCAGTTTTCACCCTAAAGAATAAGTTCAAGCATATCCAAGCAACGCCCTCAAGAAGGTAACGATGTAAAAACATTGTCATTGCGAGATAAAACCAACTCGAGTCAAGTTTAGGGGTTTCATCCTAGAACTCAAGACCTCGTACCCGAGGAACACCACCAAATCGAATTCAACCATGCCAATACGAGTCATTGACAGCAGCCACCGGATCCAGAGGGAGGAACCTTCACGAAGACTCCTCGGTGTCAACGCAATTTTCAGCTCGAGTGATCGGTCGGTAGGGTCACGGTCAGATCTTCAGCTCCAATCCTCACGAGTAGCCGCCGCCATGGAGCCAGCCAGCATGGCCCCGACCAGGCCGGATAAAAAAACGTATCTTAATCAAGATATAGATCATAGCATAGCATCAAATTCAGGACTTCATAACTTTTCTCTCACAAAAGAAATTAAATGAGGTTGGTTTAGATACAACATTAGCCTAAGATATAGTGCATTGGGACTACCCTTAGATGGACTTTCCAGGGACATGTGTGGCTAGCAAGCAAGAGGTTGGCATAGCAGGAGGTTCTTTTCAATCATACACCCTTTCTCGAATTGCTCCAAACCAAGCACGCTTAACTTTGATCTTTCTTTTGGATGGACTCCTGAAAAAGAAGATGCATCTTGTTAATATGAGTATGCCTATCATTCCTATTATCCAGGATGTCACATACACCCCCACTCAAAGAAACTAGTGTCCTCGTCGGCCCAACAAAAATGTTCCCTCTTGGCACATAGTTGTGCATCCAGTCCGACACATGTTTCGTGTTGTGTTCCATGATGAGCGACACGGACCATGCATCACATGTCCGTGTAATCATGAGGGTCGGCTCTGATACCAATTGTAACGGCCCGGCTGAATCCATCATCATGTGTTTGGCTACCATCCAGGATCTAGACCAGCCTCACACACCAACAGTTATCTTTTGTGCACCCGGGATCAACTTTTCAGTCGATCACTCATCCACAAATTGTTGCGAAGCACGCTTACTTTGAGATTCTGGGCTCCCGAAAAAGAAGATGCGCCATTTTCATATGAGACCTCCTTTGGTTTGGAGGAATTTCATAGGAATTCTATAGGATATGATTCTTATAGGAATTTTTTCAAGTCCTTTGTTCCTATTCTTATATAGGATTGGTTCATATCTTCCATATTTCAAAAAAAATAATAAACATTTAGTGTAAACTCAATGAAAAAATCCCTACGATGTGAACCAAATGACATCTCTTTTCTTATTCCTATTGATAGAATTGAGGTACATGTCATCTCATTTCCTACAAGTTTCCTATTACTATGATATTCATATCATATGAACCAAAGGAGCCATGAGTAATCTATCATTCCTAAGCCAGGATCTCACACCTGTGCAATTGTGTTCCAAGAAACTGCATTGTCTCGTTTGTTTCAAAAACCCAAGTTTCCTGGTTTTGCTGTGGGTTTTTGACCAATTGTAGGGGGCACCTTTGTCATTTGGTAATCAGTCAGTCTTCGTTTCAGAACCAAATTCAATCAATTGGATGACTCGGCCTCGGTTGACCATGCTGCAGTTACACCATTCAAACGCGGAGATTCTAGGTCAGGTTTACATGAGCCAGCTTTCACGCACCAAAAAAGGGTTTACAAGAGAGACAAAACTGCCTCGCAATTGTTGCTACATTATTCTTTCCAGCAACGTTGGTACACAACAACGTGGCAGGACTATGTACGTACGCTCTCTCAAGCGCGCGAGCCTTTTCGCTCATCCAGACCTCAAAGGCGAGTTGCGTCATACGGCACGTACACTTTATATCCAACAGGGCATCACGTACGTAACTCTGCTGGCACATGAACCGAAACGTATACACAAAACACATGTGGCAGGTCGTGTTATCTTCGGCTTCATCACTGGGGTATCTTCGGTACACACCCCGGCCGGCATATCATACATTTGGAACGCAGCGAGCTAACTGGAACGGATTGGAACATATCATGCTGACAAACTTGGATTCGTAGCATAGCAAGCTCTAACAGCCCATGGCGAAACATTAAGGAGGCCGCCCCTCCATTGCCTCGGGCCAATTTGCTTCGGACGATCTGTGTTATAGTGCACTTCTAAAACAGAACTAGCCATTTGTCTGAGCCTGTCTGTTCATGACATCATGGTAGTACAAGAGAACACACATTGGTTGCCCAACTATGCTGAAGAAGAACCAAAATATCATGTTGCCCACCTGTCAAGTTCAACACAGCTCAATGCGTCAGGGGAAACAATGGAAGATGGATACATTTTGTATTGAGCATCTCATACCATTGTATTCTTGAACTTATCTTGAAGATATTTCGTCAAGAATAGCAGGGGAATCTGGGAACGACAGACATGAACATCAGTCAAATGATACAAGTGGATATGTACAGATACCGACAACAGCAGTTTAGAATAACTCAACCGGCACCAATCACGAATTTGCATAGTAACGGCTCGTCAGATTTAAAGCAACAATGGGGCTGATCCTACACCGACATATGGCCGCCGGCCGCCCAAGAGCAGTGTTACCCATCACAGTGTCGGGCTGTTAAACTGATGAACGACAGCCTGGACAGCTAGCACAAATGCTCTTGATCGTTGGCCTATTTTTCCTCTTAGGCTTATTATGTCACATGGAGATGTTTGGAGGAGTGCAGATAATCAGTTTTGTGAAGTGAAGATGGATGTATTGTACTCCCTCCGTCCGGAAATACTTGTCCTAAAAATGGATAAAATGGATGTATCTATAACTAAAATAAGTCTAGATACAACAATTTCGAGGACAATTATTTCCGGACGGAGGGAGTATTAAAACTTCACAAAGCGACAATTGTAAATTATCTTCTTTGAGATTGTAAGTTGGTAACAATAGGAATCTGCCTTTTGTAATGATTCCAATAGGCATAGGCATGTATATGGGCTCTTATTTTCAAATAATCTGCAGCATTGCTATCCCCAAGTCTTGATACACAGAATTTTTTGCATGTGATAAATTTTATGTACTAAATTGTCTATTGTTTATATGCTAGACTATTTTTGTCATCGAATTCACATAACCAGAACTAATCTATTATACATGTGGCAACGTGCAGGGCATCAACTTGTATAGAACATACTGTACTGATTTAGTCCAACAAGATTAAGAACGAAACACAAGTGTCATTCAAATCAATACATACCTGAAACATGATTCCAGAAAATGCCCATAATTTGAAAATGTGGCACGGAACAGCAATACATAGCTGCAAGTTGACAAAGACAATGAAATGAAGGTCACATGTGAGATACCATACCAGCTTCTTTCCTTTTCAATGCAAGTACAAACGTGCAGCAGAAAAGGTGCCGGGGTTGAAAATTCCGTGTATATATCATTGATTTTCCAAGTAGAACTTTATATCAAACCTAGATCATTACTCAATAAAACAGGGAACAAAATCATCTCCACTCTAGCTGGTGACTAGGAAAAATAAAAGAATGATAGCTAGGGCATGTAATGTGGAACTCTCAAAGTGTGGTACCTCATGAAATACAGCTGAAACCAGAAATGCGATGAGAATGGCACAACCCTGCAGTGTAGATTCAACATGAATTTTCAGAAGTATGTATTTCGAAAGACAAATTAGCTCTATTCTCTACAGAAAGAACCAACAAGTTCTGCAAAGCAAAACGCACAATGAATAAATATTATTTTTATCTACACTCAATCTCTAAGTGAATTTCAGGTATTCTTCTGTTTGACTATCCATGCTATGTCCTGGCTTTCAAATACGCTCCTTATCCATGTTGTTCTACCTTTGAGACTCATCACATGTTGCTATTTAGTCGACGTGCATACTAGTTAATGTAGTCCCACAAAAATGGATATTACCATGCCAAAGTCGTAGGCCAAGCGAACACATTATCAAGTATTAACAGCTGTATCCTGAGCGTCAGTTAATTTAAACTGGGTTGATAGTTCTCCATGCTAACAGTTTATCTGCACTAGCAGATTTCAGTACAGTGAGTGTTCTCTATATAACAATGGTGAAGCAACCAAATTTCAGATGTCACGCAAGACCCATTTTACACAGAAATGGAAAGAACAATGTAACACGGAAAAGAAAATGTGGCATTTTTTATAATTTGGCCACCAGAAGGAGTAACAGGTTTAGTCTGAAGAAATTACCTTTGATAAGCCATTCCTTATGCATGGAAAATATATATGTCGAACGATCCACTTATGAACAGGCTGACAAGTAGAAAATTGTCAGGGAAGGATATTATACTAATGCCAGTTAAGAAAGGACATTATGATAATGCCAATCAATCAGACACTATCTCAGGCCTATGAACATGTGTCATCTATCAGCTGGGAGGAAATTGCCAGTTAGTCCAGAACAACTATTCTTCAGGTTGGGTGAGAAGATTACCATATTCCACATTCTCCAGTACTGTGGTAAGCCCCCCAAAATACCGCCACATTTAAATGCATGGAAATTTAAACAGTGTCAGCTCTATCTAAACTTCTCTAAAATAAACAAGATAAACTTTGAACAGGCCTTTCACCTCTTCAACTGTTTTGGCGTTCCACCAGTCCTTGTAGAATTCACGATCACCAAAACGGAGGAGTTCGGCTAGAATATTCAACCTGTATACAAAAATAATGAACGGAAGCTGTAGAAGTCATGCATTTGAAGGCTGTCAAGAACTTAATTTTACTGTTGCGATAAAACTACGTTTCTCAAATAGTTAACCCATTTATCAGGTTCCTACAGAAAATTTTCATTCAAAAAAAATACTGTGTTCTATACACAAAAGTTACAGATATGTGATCGTGCATGAGGCAACCATTATGACATCAGTAAGTTAAGTACTGTAGAAAATCACAATATCCGATGGTACTGTCGTCTTTTTAGATGTGCTGTGCCCAACTGGAAGAATCAAAGGAAAAAAAAAGTAAAGTGACAAGAGAAGGTAATCAAGATACTTACCACAGATGGAAAAAGGAATAGAACATACAAAGCCATACATATAATGTTGGCACTGAGAGTTTCAAGACTCTCTCAATAGCATCCAAGAAATTTCCGTTCAATGGATGCTTCGAATTCTGCACAATTGGATTAATGTACTGCCGGAAACAGGAGTTAGATAATTTCAATTGAAAAATTATACACATAAAATTAACGTCAGGGATCACGTAACAGGCTCACTTGCTCAATTATGAAGCCCATCAAGCCTGTAAAAACTACACATTTTATAAGCTGCCGGGTGACCCAGCCTTTTCTAATAAATGCTGTCCGGGGATAACTTGGCTGCATAATGCACCAGAATGGCATCAGGAAAGCCATAATTTTAACACTGATGTAACTAGTTACATCCAATATAATTAACTAATAACATGGAATCAGAAGAAGAAATGACACACACTAGCCGAAAAATAGCACCTGGTAACAAAGTGTTGGGGCCAACATGAAATACACAACACTGTTGATAGTTGGGCCTTTAATGTTTTCCTCATCGATAGAACTGCCATGTGTAGCACCCTATTACATAAAAAGGGGAATTATTATTGTGAACAGTGACCAAAGAGGAAATATTCACATTCATACTAGAAATTATTAATCTGGCAATTCTCTGTATAAGCACAACATGAGTAGCTACACAAATTAATGTAATTATTTCCTTAAGTATTGATAGGAACAAGATCATGATCCAATCTTCTAGAAAGATTTACAATTAAGAGAGACACAAGAAAAATGTTCATTGGTTAACAATTTATTATTCAAAAATGTGGCAGTGGTTGGCCTAAAAGATAAACTGTTTCAGACGAAGCCTTTGTATTAGTCCTCAATGTTTTGGAAACTAAAATAGCACTAAAATGGTAATAACACATTGCACTCGTACCTTTTCAATACTTTGGGACAATATCCTTATATCATAATTTGTATGAGCAAAAGAGACAAGCTTCAACCAAGTAATGCTTGCAATGAACATTAACACAAATCCAGATAATACTGCTGATTCACACCTGAAATATATTCAATGTAACTAAAATTCCATAATTTATGCAATAAAATACTATCTTTTGAGGAAAAACTTTCTTTATAATCAGAACATTAACCAAAAATTAGTAGGCACAATGCATGACTTCAAAAAATAATGCATGACCAGTATTAACATTCCTAAAATATGAGGAAAAACTAACACAAAACTGCCATCGACTTGTAATCCTAGCACCATTGTTTATCGAACAACAGTGACAGAAGTCAGTTATCAGATATCCTAGTTCCATTGTTTAACGAACAACAGTGACAGAAGTCAGTTATCAGATATACAGACGCTACTTGGACAGAAATATAACACATGATAACTTGCGCAAGCATATGACACGTGATAACTTTAAAGAGCCCCGTACCTCCACAAAAGAACTTGTTTGCAAGCCATGAGCCATATTTCTCAAGTGATCTGAATAACTGACAATTTTTGTTTTCAATTTGCAAACTAACAATGGAACAATTTTAGATTGGACACTCAACCTGATGGCTCACATTGATCCAATAGACATGTACTCCCTCCGATCCATATTACTTGTTGCTGAAACGGATGTATCTAGACGTATGTCAGTGCTAGATACATCCATTTGAGCGACAAGTAATATGGATCAGAGGGAGGTAATATTGTCAACGATAGGATATGAGAGATCGCCACATGAAACCAAATAGCAATAACCATGTTTGGCCAACCAATTTACATTGTTTAACATCCAACTTAAAAAAATAGCAATAACTATGTTTGAAACACATGGACCGAGTACATCTCCACATCATTAAATATATTAAAAATGAATGAATGAATGAATGAATGAACTGAGTGTGTTTTTGTTTCCGAGAACGCAACTGCATGTGCTCCAAACCATCATATACAAATATGAAGAGTAGATGCATCCAAACAAACCCCAAAGCCAAAGAAATAAATATGCTTACTTAAGAATCACAACAACCGGATAGATAAGGACAGTGGTTGTAATAATTATATGGAGAAGAATAGACACCTGCAAGAGGTAAACCGGAGTCATGAGCGATTCACACTTAAAAAATTACTGAAAAATATCAGATTTTATGCTAAATTTGACCGTATGACAATGATGAAGAAACATAGAAAGAGCATAAATGAGCATAAATCTTGGATGAAGAGACTTTGCCATTCTGAAAAGAACTGATGATGGAGACTTAAGGAATGTTGAGAAGCAAACTCACATGATCACGGATGAGCTTTCTTTGAGCCCACTTCTCGGTCATGAGAGCAGCAAGTGGGAAAATGGGTAAAGTGAGGCTGCAATTCACAGACTGGTTAATTGTACAAAGTCTAGTACTGTTTCATGATATCCCGACCAGAGCTGGATGAGTAATTATACCTACCAGCACATCAGAAGTGGCCAATCTCCCAGCGATCTTGCACTAAACCAAAACCCAGCTCTTATTAATAGGCCATACTGGAGCAACAAATTTAGACCATGGTAACGTGTCAAGGAATATAAAAGACTATGCAGAAGGCACCAAAACTAAGTGCTCCTTCTGGAGGGGAAGTGATCAAACCTTCATTAAGTTCTCAATAATGAGCCTGCTGTTCACTGCAATCAGCACAACAATGCATAGATTCAGAAGACCTGCATGGCTCTGCAATCAAGTGAATAACTAAACATTTCAGGACTAGAACTTTATGTCGCAACCGACTAATATGACATGCAAAACAACGAATTTAGTACATCAGTTAAAAGAAGAAAAAGAAGAAAAAAAGTGATATATGATGTACTTATAACCTAATGAATGTTTTAATATGGCTTCGATTATGTAATAATGTTCACTGGAGTTATGCGCAGGAACAACTGTAGAATAATGTGATGTATAGAATCATATATATGCGTCTAAAGGACTAAGGTTGCCACCCAAAGAGGCATTTGACTGAAACTCATCTTGAAACCCCAATGTTGTTCAGATTTAAATGCAGGCATGCACTGAACTTTGCATCGAAACAGATTAACAGCTATGACCAGGGCTGCATTTGAGTGTGACGAGTTATTCTGGGCATACGATCAGTTCATCATTCGTTGCATATTATTTCCATTAAAGAACTTTATCATTCAGACAGAGTACTGGTCCTCAGGATCTTGTGTCAAACTGACATCTTAGCATGTTAAAACCCTAGAGTGGCAAACAGATACTGAGCATGTGGATCACGACACCTCCCAATTAGCCCTGCATTCGCAGTTGAGTTGACAAAAGTCGACCCCCAAGGCCCCCAACACACTCCCAACAACTCTCTGCTTACCTCTACTACTAGTACAAGTCAACGCCACATCAATCTCTGGCTACTTGTACAGGTCAACACTTCGTGCACTCCCTGTGCTTTCTAGTAGTACTGTACAACTCGTTGAGCTTACTGCTACTACCTACTTGTACAAGTCAACATCTCATGCACGCACCAACTGATCCGATCCGCCTGTCCATTTCAACACGCCAAGCCCTGCTAAGGCTGGTCATAGTGGGGAGTAACTTAGACTAGTGTCATATGCATGACACTAGTCTAAGTTACTACCTTCATAATGCAAAGTAACATAAGGCTGGTCATAGTGGGAGTAACATAGGTAGTAACATAGATGCCACATAAGCAAAAATGATGATGTGGCAAGTAGTTAATGAGGAGAGAGGCAAATAGAGTAACATAATATGTTACCATCACATAGCGGTTTCCAATGCATAATGAGTCTACAAAGTAATAAATGAAGGCAACTATGTTACCACACCTATGACACTACCCACTATGAAGGTAGTAACATAGACTAGTAACATATGTATGTTACTAGTCTAAGTTACTCCCCACTATGACCAGCCTAATAGTAGTATCATGGATGACTTCATTTATTAGGCTGGTCATAGTGGGAGTAACATAAGTAGTAACATAGATGCCACATAAGCATAAGTGATGATGTGTCAAGTAGTTAATGAGGAGAGAGACAAATAGAGTAACATAATATGTTACCATCACCTAGCGGTTCCCAATGCTAAATGAGTCTATGAAGTAATAAATGAAGTGATGCATGACACTACATATATGTTACAACCCACTATAGAGGTAGTAACATAGCCTAGTAACAAACATTGTTACTAGTCTAAGTTACTCCCCACTATGACCACCAGCCTTAACATGTAGACTCATCTTGTCTCGGGAAGCGCTATGTTACAGTAACATAGTATTATGTTACCACCTCTCATTAACTACTTGCCACGTAAGCAAAATTTTCTTGAAATGCGCTATGTTACTACCTAATAGCAACAGCTATGCTCATGCTCTGCCTTTGGCACTGCCCGACCGAAGAATCCTGCATTCCGCGCCCGCGCCGGTGGTCCCCTGAATCCCAAAACGAGCAGAGGCTTTGACCTCAACCTGTCGCGCCAAAAAATGAAATTGGACCTGCGTCTCAACATCCCTAAAATCTAGCACTGCTGGACAACCGTAATTTGGAGAAAAGGAGAAATTGTGGGCAACAGAATCCGATGCTGGGGCTGGGCGGCTCAAGCAAAGCAAGCATATGCGATCATGGCAATCACTAGTAGAAAGGAAAAGAAAAACAAGTGGAGGGATTCGCGGCGACTGCATACCTGTCGGAAGATGGCGTCGGAGCTGAGCGGGCTCTCCTTGACCCGGCGGTGGGCGGGCGCCGACGCCCGGTAGCAGGGCATCTCGTGCTGCCGCTGCGGCTGCTCCTGCGGATTCGCCTCTCCGTGGACGGCAGAGGAGCCGCCGTCGGCGCGGCGGAGGCGGAGGGAGGGGTCGTCGCGATCGTGGGCAGCGGCCATGGACGGGGGCGGGGCCATGGGTGGAGATGGGGGGGAGGTTCTGGAAGGTTCGGGGTGGGTTTTGGGTTTCCGTGGGCGGCCCGCCGTGGGGAGGGAGGAAGGAGCCTGGGAGGTGGCGGGTCTCCTTTTGACATGCGATGGTGGCCGCCGCGCCGCGGGTGACGCGCAAAAGCGCAAAGCGAAGCCAGGAGCGAGGAGGCGGCCGACTTGCGCGCGACACGTGCGGGGAGGACGCGCCAGGCGTCTCCTGCCTGCCTTGCTTGGCAGCGCAGGTTCCGAGGTTCCGAGTCCCGGTGTAGGCGTCCGCTTTGTTGAAAAGAGTGAACGGGTAGGAGCGGTGTCCATCTCATGCCTGGTTAAAATATTCAATTTATTGTCCCTTCCGCCTTCGGGGACATCCGATAAGAAATATTCAATTTATTACTAAGGAAAATAAGAATAGAAAATGTAAAATGTACCTGGTTCATTTTTCAAAATGCCACACTACAGTTCAGGGCAACTCCACCGCACGACCCCAAACGGACGTCCGGATTGGCCGGATTTTGTCCGTTTGGGGCGCCGATGGGTTCGCCCGTGTCCGGCTTTGTCCGTTGGGTCGTGCGTGCGCCCATCGCGCGGCCGCACCCCAAATCGTGTCCGGGGTGGACGTGAATAAAAAAACTATAATAAAATGACTAAAAAAGTAAATAAACGCATTTAAAAAAACATAAAACATATATAGGGGGCACGGCCACAAAACGGCCCAGTTTCCACGGCCACTTAAAAGGCCCAGTTTCATAATTAACAAAAAAACAAAAAAAAACGCCTCCTGCGCGCTCCTGTCGCGCCCGTCGGTGCCGTCGCCGTCGCCATCTTCACTGGCCGCCGGTGTCGTCTTCGTCGCTGACGAGGTCGACGTAGTCCGGCGGCGTCCACAGGTGGGCCGGCGGTGCGTGGTAGACGGGGGCGGCCTGGAAGGCCGGAGGTGCCTGCAGCACCTCCTCCCGTGGCGAGGCCTCCCGCTCCGGTGACCGCGGCGGAGTGGCGCACCAGTTCACGCCCACGCCAGCGGCCATCTCCGGAGCAGTGCAGGACCAGCTCCACCCCTGGCCCAGCAGCCCCTGGAACGCGGCCGGTGGCTCCTCCTCCATCGCGTCCTCCGGGAAGGGGACGTCGCGGTCGACGACCGCCATCTGCAGCTCCGGGAAGGCGACATCGCCGGCGGCAGAGAGGGCCATGGCCTCCTCCAGGCCGTCCCATTGCCGCTCGTCGTGCATGTTCATGGAGTCCTTCATGACACGTTGCACGAGACATGCCTCCTCCTTCGTCGTCATGCGAGGAGGTGGTGGTGGCGATGGAGACGGTGACGACGTGGGCGTGAGGCCGCACACCAGCCTACGGCCGCGCTCCTAGGGAGCAGCCGCTCGACGCTCTAGGCGTGGCCGCCGTGGCCCCGTTGACGTGCCGGCGAAGAAGGACGCCCGCCGCGTGTCGTGCTCATCGCGGAACCAAGTGTCCCACAATGGCGACTCGGGGGCGTACCTGGGGTCGTAGAAGAGGTCGTCGGGGAGGAGGCGACGCGCACGGCCGGTCAACGGGACCGGCGGGATCGGCATGCGGTCGGCCGACAGGTGCCAGTTGTTGGGGAGGTGGGCGTCGCTCCAGGGGAGCGGCGTCCTTGTCTCCCAATAACGGCGGCACACATCCGCGTGGATGTAGTGCCGGTCGCGCTCGCCGGCGGACGCGGGGGCGATGGAGAAGGCGGACGGCGAGGGGGCCCGGCATGGTGGCGATGGCGAGGCCGGCTCCTCCTTCTTCACCGAGCCGCGGCGACGCCCCGACGAGGAGCCAGCCTCGCGGTCGTGCTTGCCTTTGCGGGCGTAGTTCCAGAGCCCCATGGCTGCGGGCGGCCGGCCGGCGAGTTCTTGGCTAGGGTTTGGCTGTCGGGTTTCGAGGAGGCCGCGGGGTGGCGTGGGGCAGTGTGGACGACGACCGGTCCACGGTTTCCACTTAAAGAAGGACGGCGACCCTTCAACATGAGGATGACAGGTGGGGCCGCCCGCCCATGCGCATTGATGTGGGCGGGTGGCCGCCTGCCACGCGGCCCCGACGTGGATGAGGCGTGCATCTGTTTGGTGTCCGCCGTGACCCAAAACCGGCACAAGTTTGCGCTCAAAATGGGTCGGCTCGGACACAAAACTGACAAGATGGGTCCGGGCCGTCGCGCGCTGGGCCATCTCATTTGTCCCTTTTACCCTAAACGGACGGGGGCAGACAGGATAGGGTCGTGCGGTGGAGTTGGCCTCACCTGATAAAAAATATAGACACCGATAACGCCCACACGTGTGGGCGTTAAAGGGTCTGGCCACACACCATATGTGGTGTGAGCAGGAGGCAGCCCGCACAGATTGTGTGTGGGCGGACATTAGAATTGCCCACACGTGTGGGCGCGGCTACTTCGTGCCACACGCCCAACAAGTATTACTCATCTCCACTCCATGCGTGTGGCATGAAGCAAAAATGCCCACAAGTCCTAGCGCAGCTATGTTAGGTACCCACGGGATGACGATTTAGTTGCCATCCTGGTTGGCAGATGTAGTTATCCGGGATGGCAAGTGTAGTTGTAAAAGCATGGCAACTCTATCTGTTTTGATTAATATAGTTGCCATGTCTAACGTATGGTAGTTGCCGCGTGTAATCAAACCGTAGTTGTCGTGTGTGATTAACTACTTGCCACACATGGTCAAATAATAGTTGTCATGTGTGTTTACCTAGTTGCCACGTGTGGTTCAACCATAGTTGCCATGTACAGTTAATCGCAATTGCCGTGCGTGTTTATCTGGTTGCCACATACGTGCAACTACAATTTGCCGTCTAGCAAAAGAATCACAATTACCATGTTTGTTTACCTAGTTGCCACGTTCGCGTAACTGCAGTTGCCATCCACAACGTAGGAGTATTGTGTGTGCGAAAATCAGTTCACCCACACGTGCATGGACTAGATGGTGGCTGTGTGTGCAGAAACTAGTTCGCCCACACAGCGCAGCTGGCAACAGCGTGATGCGGGGCGTGTGGGCAAACTCTTCGACGCCCACACATCAGTCCCGTCCTACATGGCACACCAAATCCACCTTTTTGTCAAGATTCATGCAAAAGACAATCAACGACCATCCAGGCGTGTGGGCGAGTTGGAGAAGGCCCACACATGTGGGCGTTAGTGTTTCCAAAAAATATTCAATTTATTACCAAGTGGTTTGTTGGAGAGTTCATACGGGTCAGAGTTAAGCTCGACGTAAATAAAAAACTAACCAAATTTGTTAGCTTCACGAAGGCCGGTGAGATGGAGTTCTATCAAGTGAAGTTTGAAAAGCTCCCAACCTTCTGCTTCATGTGCGGGATGCTCGGGCATTGGCACGAAGAGTGTGGTACGGGAGAGCATGTTGAGAAGGATATGGAATGGGGGATATTCATACTTGCAACTCGTCGAGGTCGGGGTGGACAAGGGCGAGGATCAGGCCGTGGAACTGGTCGTGTGCCGGGAAGAGGATGGAAGACCCATGATGGTTATGATTACCTATTTGACCCATCTGGTAGAGGAGGTGGCTTTGCAGGTCGAGGTCATGGCCAGCACTGGGGCGGTCATGTCCAGCGAGATAAACAGTAGGGTGTTGGCAACGAACTAGTAAGGCTGGACCCAACCGTGAGTTGGCATTTCAATGCGCATAACAATGTTGTTTGAACACACAACACCCACCACAATCCCAGGCAATGTGAGCTTGGATGCGACTGTTGGTTCCCAGGATTTTCACATGGGAGATTTAAACATTCTAGGCAAACATTCTGCGGATGATACTGTACAAGTTGCAACTGCTTCTGTGGGGACTGAATTAGAGGCGAATGAACCATGACCATCTGTTGATCAACGAGCTAGTCAACTAGAGGCTCACTAGGGACATGGTGTGGTCCATGTATTCACACATGTATTACAATTTCCGATCAATACAATTATAGCATGAACAATAGACAATTATCATGAACAAGGAAATATAATAATAACCATTTTATTATTACCTCTAGGGCATATTCCTAACAGTCTCTCACTTGCACTAGAGTCAATAATCTAGTTACATTGTGATGAATCGAACACCCATAGAGTTCTGGTGTTGATCATGTTTTGCTCAGGGAAGAGGTTTAGTAAACGGATCTGCGACATTCAGATCCGTATGCACTTTACAAATATCTATGTCTCCATCTTGAACATTGTCACGAATGGAGTTGAAGCGACGCTTGATGTGTCTGGTCTTCTTGTGAAACCTGGGCTCCTTGGCAAGAGCAATAGCTCCAGTGTTGTCACAGAAGAGAGTCATCGGGCCCGACGCATTGGGAATAACTCCTAGGTCGGTAATGAACTCCTTCATCCAGATTGCTTCATGTGCTGCCTCCGAGGCTGCCATGTACTCTGCTTCACATGTAGATCCCGCCACGACGCTTTGCTTGCAACTGCACCAGCTTACTGCCCCACCATTCAAAATATACACGTATCCGGTTTGTGACTTGGAGTCATCCAGATCTGTGTCGAAGCTAGCATCGATGTAACCCTTTACGACGAGCTCTTCGTCACCTCCATAAACGAGAAACATATCCTTAGTCCTTTTCAGGTACTTCAAGATATTCATGACCGCTGTCCAGTGTTCCATGCCGGGATTACATTGGTAGATTCCTACCAAACTTACGGCAAGGTTTACATCAGGTCTGGTACACAGCATGGCATACATAATAGACCCTATGGCTGAGGCATAGGGGATGACACTCATCTTTTCTCTATCTTCTGTCGTGGTCGGGCTTTGAGCCGAGCTCAATTTCACACCTTGCAATACATGCAAGAACCTTTCTTGGACTGATCCATATTGAACTTCTTCAATATCTTATCAAGGTATGTGCTTTGCGAAAGACCTATGAGGCATCTCGATCTATCTCTATAGATCTTGATGCCTAATATGTAAGCAGCTTCTCCAAGGTCCTTCATTGAAAAACACTTATTCAAGTAGGCCTTTATGCTTTCCAAAAGTTCTATATCATTTTCCATCAATAGTATGTCATCCACATATAATATGAGAAATGATACATAGCTCCCACTCATTTTCTTGTAAACGCATGCTTCTCCATAAGTCTGCATAAACCCAAACGCTTTGATCATTTCATCAAAGCGAATGTTCCAACTTCGAGATGCTTGCACCAGCCCATAGATGGAGCGCTGGAGCTTGCATACCTTGTTAGTATTCTTAGGATAGACAAAACCTTCCGGCTGCATCATATACAATTCTTCCTTAAGAAAGTTGTTAAGGAATGCCGTTTTGACGTCCATTTGCCATATTTCATAATCGTAGAATGCGGCAATTGCTAACATGATTCGGACGGACTTCAGCTTTGCTACGGGTGAGAAGGTCTCATCGTAGTCAACCCCTTGAACTTGTCGATAACCCTTAGCGACAGGTCGAGCTTTATAGATGGTAACATTACCATCTGCATCCGTCTTCTTCTTAAAGATACATTTATTTTCTATCGCTCGCCGATCATCGGGCAAGTCTATCAAAGTCCATACTTTGTTTTCATACATGGATCCTATCTTGGATTGCATGGCTTCAAGCCATCTGTTGGAATCTGGGTCCGTCATCGCTTCTTCATAGTTCGAAGGTTCACCGTTGTCCAACAACATGATTTCCAGGACAGGATTGCCATACCATTCTGGTGTGGGACGTGTCCTTGTGGACCTACGAAGTTCAGTAGCAAATTGATCCGAAGTACCTTGATCATCATCATTAACTTCCTCTCTAGTCGGTGCAGGCACCACAGAAACATTTTCCTGAGCTGCGCTACTTTCCGGTTCAAGAGGCAGTACTTCATCAAGTTCTACTTTTCTCCCACTTACTTCTCTCGAGAGAAACTCTTTCTCCAGAAAGGACCCGTTCTTGGCAACAAAGATCTTGCCTTCGGATCTGAGGTAGAAGGTATACCCAATGGTTTCCTTAGGGTATCCTATGAAGACACATTTTTCCGACTTGGGTTCGAGCTTTTCAGGTTAAAGTTTCTTGACATAAGCATCGCATCCCCAAACTTTTAGAAACGATAGCTTAGGTTTCTTCCCAAACCATAATTCATATGGTGTCGTCTCAATGGATTTAGATGGTGCCCTATTTAAAGTGAATGTAGATGTCTCTAGAGCGTATCCCCAAAATGATAGCGGTAAATCGGTAAGAGACATCATATATCGCACCATATCCAATAGAGTGCGATTACGATGTTCGGACACACCGTTACGCTGAGGTGTTCCAGGCGGCGTGAGTTGTGAGACAATTCCACATTTCCTTAAGTGCGTACCAAACTTGTGACTCAAATACTCTCCCCCATGATCTGATTGTAAGAACTTTATTTTTCTGTCACGTTGATTCTCTACCTCATTGTGAAATTCCCTGACCTTTTCAAAGGTCTCAAACTTGTGTTTTATCAAGTAGACATACCCATATCTACTTAAGTCATCAGTGAGGGTGAGAACATAATGATAGCCTCCGCAAGCCTCAACGCTCATTGGACCGCACACATCAGTATGTATGATTTCCAATAAGTTGGTTGCTCGCTCCATTGTTCCGGAGAACAGAGTCTTGGTCATTTTGCCCATGAGGCATGGTTCGCATGTGTCACATGATTCGTAATCAAGAGACTCCAAAAGTCCATCTGCATGGAGCTTCTTCATGTGCTTGACACCAATGTGACTAAGGTAGCAGTGCCACAAGTATGTGGGACTATCGTTATCAACCTTACATCTTTTGGTATTCACACTATGAATATGTGTAACATCATGTTCGAGATTCATTAAGAATAAACCATTGGCCAACGGGGCATGACCATAAAACATATCTCTCATATAAATAGAATAGCCATTATTCTCGGATTTAAATGAGTATCCATCTCGTATTAAATGAGATCCAGATACAATGTTCATGCTCAAAGCTGGCACTAAATAACAATTATTGAGGTTTAAAACTAACCCCGTAGGTAAATGTAGAGGTAGCGTGCTGACGGCAATCACATCGACCTTGGAACCATTCCTGACGCGCATCGTCGCCTCGTCCTTTTCCAGTCTCCGCTTATTCCACAGCTCCTGTTTTTGAGTTACAAATATGAGCAACTGCACCGGTATCAAATACCCAGGAGCTACTGCGAGTACTGGTAAGGTACACATCAATAACATGTATATCACATATACCTTTGGTGTTGCCGGCCTTCTTGTCCGCTAAGTACTTGGGGCAGTTCCGCTTCCAGTGTACGTTTCCCTTGCAATAAAAAGCACTCAGTCCCAGGTTTGGGTCCATGCTTTGGCTACTTCCCGGCAACTGGCTTACCGGGCGCAGCTGTAGGACCTTGAAGTATGTCTAGAGGGGGGGGGGTGATTAGACTACTTGACCAATTAAAAACTTAACCTTTTCCCAATTTTAGTCTTTGGCAGATTTTAGCTATCTTAGCACAAGTCAAGCAATCTTCACACAATTCAAGCAAGCATGCAAAGAGTATATGAGCAGAGGAAATTAAAGCATGCAACTTGCAAGAATGTAAAGGGAAGGGTTTGGAGATTTCAAACGCAATTTGGAGACACGGTGATTTTTGAGCCGTGGTTCCGATAGGTGGTGCTATCGTACATCCACGTTGATGGAGACTTCAACCCACGAAGGGTAACGGTTGCGCGAGTCCATGGAGGGCTCCACCCAAGAAGGGTCCACGAAGAAGCAACCTTGTCTATCCCACCATGGCCGTCGCCCACGAAGGACTTGCCTCACTAGCGGTAGATCTTCATGAAGTAGGCGATCTCCTTGCCCTTACAAACTCCTTGGTTCAACTCCACAATCTTGTCGGAGGCTCCCAAGTGACACCTAGCAAATCTAGGAGACACAACTCTCCAAGAAGTAACAAATGGTGTGTTGATGATGAACTCCTTGCTCTTGTGCTTCAAATGATAGTCTCCCCAACACTCAACTCTCTCTCATAGGATTTGGATCTTGTGGAAAGAAGATTTGAGTGGAAAGCAACTTGGGGAAGGCTAGAGATCAAGATTCATATGGTAGGAATGGAATATCTTGGCCTCAACACATGAATAGGTAGTTCTCTCTCAGAAATGGTAAGTTGGAAGTGTAGATTTGTTCTGATGGATCTCTCTCCATGAATGAAGAAGAGGTGGAGGGGTATATATAGCCTCCACATAAAATCTAACCGTTACACACAATTTACCAATCTCGGTGGGACCGAATCAACAAACTCGGTCGGACCGATTCAGTAAACCTAGTGACCGTTAGTGATTTTGGTGGGACCGACATGCAACTCGGTAGGACCGATATGGTTAGGGTTAGGGCATAACGTAATCTCGGTGAGACCGATTACACAACCTCGGTGAGACCGATTTTGGTAATTAGCTAACCAGAGAGTTGGTCAGGTAAACTCGGTGGGACCGATTCGCTCATTTTGGTTAGACCAAAATGTTACAAAAAGGAAACAGAGAGTTTACATTGCAATCTCGGTGGGACCGATCGCTCACTTCGGTTAGACCGAAATGTTACGAAGGGAAACAGAGAGATTACAATACCATCTCGGTGAGACCGAGATCCCTATCGGTGAGACCGATTTGCCTAGAGTTTGTGGCAGTGGCTATGACATCTGAACTCGGTGGCGCCGGATAGATAGAATCGGTAGGGCCGAGTTTGACTTTTGATTTAGGTCATATGTGGATATGAGAAAGTAGTTGAGGGTTTTTGGAGCATATCACTAAGCACTTGAAGCAAGAAACTCATCAAACAACATCTCATCCCTCCTTGATAGTATTGGCTTTTCCTATAGACTCAATGTGATCTTGGATCACTAAAATATAAAATGTAGAGTCTTGAGCTTTTGAGCTTGAGCCAATCCTTTTATCCTTAGTATTTTGAGGGATCCACTTTCCTCATCCATGCCATGCCATTCATTGAGCTTTCCTGAAATATTTGTCTTGGAATAGTATTAGCTCAATGAGCTATATGTTGTTATGAATTACCAAAACCACCTAGGGATAGTTGCACTTTCAATCTCCCCCTTTTTGGTAATTGATGACAACATATAGATCAAAGCTTCTACAAATGATAATAAGATTGAAAAACATCGTCGCTTTGAGAAGTATGTGATAAGCAAGAGCTCCCCCTAAATTTGTGCATAGTTTAAGATTTGCTTTGGACTGCAAATGCACAAGGAATTAGGCTCATGGGTTACTCTTCCATGTCACATACATCTTGGTGGAGCGCTCAAAATAATAAAGATTGAATACATGCACTCATCACCAAGCAAAGTGAATGATCATATAAAGATAAATGGGATAATATCATCTAACAAGCATAAGTGTAGCTTATGATCAAACACATGATCATCAATGTCTCACAGATAATAGCATAGTATCTCAAGAAATCAAAAGCAAATAAAGTTCAACCATGAAGACAAGAGAGAACAAAAGCAAACTCTCTCTCTCTCTCTTTCGAAGCCTATGATCTATACATTTTTCTCCCCCTTTGGCAACAAGTTACCAAAAAGTTCCTAGAAAATGCATAGTACTATTTCGTCTCTGAGGCTTGGTCTTTAGTTGGTGGTATAGAGATGGCTCCTTGGACAAAGACTTCAGTTGATGTGGATGGAGCTGAAGGAGTTGGTGCTGGAGCTGGTTACACTGGAGCTGTAGCTGGTGCAGATGAAGTGGCTCTGGTGTCTATCACAGGCTCTTCAGCTGATCTCTGAGCTCGAGGCACTCTGACAAATGCATTAGTAGTTGTCCTTCCCTTCCTCTCCTGCATGTCATCCTATAGCTGCTCCACAACTGACTGAATCTCAGTTACTTTCACATCGAGGTCATAGAATTTTTGTTCCATGATTCTTTCCAGGCTCTCCTAGTTTTGAGTTAGGGTGGCCAACCCTTTCTCAATCCTCAGAGTTGATGCTATTAAGTAACCAAGCTGGTCCTACTTGCTCTTCAGAAAGTACTCAGATGCCTCCTCTAAAGTTGGCATCTTGGCAGCCTTCTCCTTCTTTGCCTTCTGCTTCTTCTCTTGAGCTTGCACTGATGATGGTTCATTCTCATTCATGACAACTTGATTGTCCTCAAAATCTAGATAGAGAACAAAGTGTTCCTTATCCAACAGGTATTTGCCTGTGCCCATCTTGGAATTTATCAACTCCCGGATTTGTGGGGCATACCCACAACTTCTCTTTTGGTCTGCTGTAGTCCTCTTGATAGTCTCAACAATGAGGCTCATGACCTTGAATTTCTGTGGCACATCAAATATGTGTAGAAAATTAATTGCATGCCCTCTGATCATGTTCTGGTCACCTGACTTGGGCAAAAGAGTGTGCCTAAGGATCCAGTTGATCGTTGGCAGCCCTGACAGAAGAAAATGGACAGACCCAAAC
Organism: Triticum aestivum; assembly: GCF_018294505.1. Classification (NCBI taxonomy): domain Eukaryota; kingdom Viridiplantae; phylum Streptophyta; class Magnoliopsida; order Poales; family Poaceae; genus Triticum; species Triticum aestivum. The sequence goes on from NC_057813.1 coordinate 495,917,636, forward strand.
TTGAAAGTCTCAAGTGCCTTGTCTGGGATCTCCTTGTACATATGTGACATTGAATTGTGATCATTCTTCTTCTTGGAGTAGACATCCAAGTCATCTTCTTTCTCCTTTGGGGCATTGATCAGATTTGCCCATTCCTCAATAGTTGATTGGTACCTTGTACCTTCAGACATCCAGACTATTCTGCCATCAGGATAAAAATGAGCTGTGGAGTAGAATTGCATAACTAGCTCATCATTCCAGTTTGTGAACTTCTGTCCAACAAACTCATCAACTCCACATTCCTTAAAGCTATCAAATACTCCTGGGTAGTGATCCTCATTTTCCTTCATGTATTTCCAGTCTACCCACCTCATATCACAAACTATGGGCTTCTTGTCCAACAACACAGTCTCATAAAAGTCCTATTGTTCCTTAGTGTGGAACCTGTAATCAACAACAATTCTTCTTCTGAATGCATAGGGATCAGACAATCTCCACTGCCTGAGCCCTGCATCCTTCCTCGGCTTCATATTCTCAGCCACTGGATGAGCATCGTTGTGGTCTGGAATCTTGGGTTTGAGCTCCCTCAGAACTTGTCCTTCATCTTCTTCCTCAGCAGCAACTTCAGGCACTGGGGCCTTGTTCTTCTCAGCTGCTGGTATGCTCTTGGTATTCCTCTTAGGTGCAGACTTGGCCTTGGAGGCAGCTTTGGGTGCTTCTTTGGGCTTTGATGATGCAGCCCCTGATCTTATAGCATCACCCATCAACTTTTGGGCCTTGGGTGCTAGTGCAACAACCTCTTCTTCCTCCTCCTCTTCCATCATGGAAGGTTGTCCAACAACTCTGGCCATGGTCTTTCTGACCCTTTCCTTCCTCTTCTTTCCTTCTGCAGCTGGCTCTTTGGGATCAGGTTTCTCAGGTTCTTGTGTTGATCCTCTGACCTTCAGCATAGATGTCCTCTTGGCAGGTACCTTCCTATTCAGTCCAGGCTTTGTGGTCTTTGCTGAGCCATACTCCTTTTTGAGCACTACCTTCTTGGAAGTAGCCTCATCTTCAGCTGCCACATAGTCCTCATCCTCAGAGTCTGAGGTTCTCTTCCTTCTGGCTCTTGTGGCTGCTTTGGGAAAATTGCTAGGAGTGCTTCTACTGCCATCATCTGAGGTGCTAGAGGGACTAGTGCCCTCACTCATGTGAATCTGCTCTCTTCTTTGTTCTGGCTGTCACTTTGGTCTGACATGCTGCAAGCTCTGACTGCTGACCCTGTGAATAGTTGTAGTTGAGATAGAATGGATGAGCATCACAAAATGCAAAGATTTTTGCAAAAGAATGATTCAAAAACTTAGTTTTAGTTTTCCACAGAAAGCATTTTGGATCAACCGATTTGCAAACTCGGTGATACCGAAGCAGCTTTTGGAACCTAAACTGGTGATCTCGGTCAGACCGAGTCACAGTTTGGTGGCACCGAGACTGCTAGGGTTTCACTAAGTTCTAAAATCGGTCATACCGATTCGCAATTCTCGGTCAGACCGAGAATCACTTGTGCAATGGCGTTAGCCGAATCGGTGGAACCGAGTTTTTCAACTCGGTGGGTTCGAGATGGTTTCGGCGGAAACCTAACCCTAAATTTTCAAATCTCATCTAATCTAAGGATTGTTTTGACTGGATAGATGCATTTCAATCATGGCAAGAATCATAATGAACACAATGTGCTAGGAATCAGACGAGGATAGCACTGTGATCGAGTCCATACCCTAGTTTGGTGATGAACTCGCTACGGCGGCAACGGCGGGGATGAATTCCGTTGACGGCGGTGGAGACCAGCGACTGGAGGTGGCTGGCGATGAAGTCGACGATCCAGAGACCTAGGAGGCAGAGCGAGCTATGCGCGGGCGAAGAGGTTTGGATAAGTTTTCCAAATTTTTTGCCCATGAGTATATATAGCCCGACCCTGTCGGTGTGACCGAGTGGAACAACTCGGTGGCACCGAGATGCATAACTGTTGACAGTTACAGCAGCTCGGTGAGACCGAAAGGTTCAAATCGGTTGCACCGAGATTGAAAGCCTAGATCGACTTAGTGATCTCGGTATGACCGAAATGGAAGAATCCGTCAGACCGAAACACACAAAGAAGTTTTGGAAGTTTAAGTCCATGATGAATCGGGGACTCCGAGTGCTCCTCACACAGAGTGGTTCGAATCTGACTTGATCAATTTTGTGATGTAGCATGAATAGAGTTTGAGACAAGAAAAGCATAGATAGCTAGAGAAGGTTCTTAGGCATTCTTACTTATCCACTTGGCAAAAGAAAAAAGAAGCCAATCAATCAAAGCAACAAGTGGATGTCCCCAAATGAGTTAAATATGCAACCAACATGCTCACACAATAAAATGGCAAATGAAATATGTGGCAAAGCATGCACAACCAATTCTAGCATCTATCAAACAATTGGCGATGACTAGGTCATCTATATATGGGTATATTGACTTAGGAGTCAAATGAGAACATTTGATCATAGGTCATACTCATCGTTTAAGCTCAAGTGGGGTTACCACTTTTACATAATGCATTGATGTGTTCACATCATTAGAGTTGCTTTGACTCAATTCTTAGAGTTAAGCTCCCCTTGGATGTGAGATCCCCCCTTAGAGGGATGAACTAACCTTGGGTTTTGTCGATGATGACTTCATGTAGGTGTTGAAGATGTGGATGCTCAATGTTGATGAAGATCATTTGGAGCAATCCTTTGGAGTGAGTTGCACTTTCAATACCTACACGGGTTAGTCCCACAAGGAACAAACAAGTATATCCATAGACATAGAGTGATGCACACACAAGATGATGTCCATGAAAGCATTAGGTTCCCTTGTCCCTTGCCTTACCAACATGAGGGTTTGTGACTCCTTGAACTAGTGCAAGATGTGGAAGTTGATTGCACTAGTCCTTGCCATAATGATATGAGTGAAGAATGTTGGCGGAGTCACCCTCAAGAACTCTCTAGTTCTTCTTCTTCGGGATCCACATCATCTTGATGGGAATCCTTGGAGTTGTAGTCGTGCTTGATGAAGTAGAACTTGACGTAGTCTTGGGAACCCACTTGACCAAGGCCTTAGGAGCTTCTTCAAATGCATCAATCTCCTCTTGAAGCTTGTCCTTGCCTTTTTTGCTTGTGGTCTTGTGGTGGAAGATCATCTTGAGCTTGTGTTCCCTTGAAGGAAGTAGGATCATACTTCTCTTGTTGAGGAACAAACTTCGTCTTGGGGTATTGATCTTCTTCCCACTCAACTCCATTGGCGTTGAACTTTCGTTCAAAACCAACACCTTGATTCTTCCAGTGCCTTCCTTGCTTGCGTACAATTTCCTCGAATTGCTTACTCCCGGCAAGGCTCTTGTAAACACCTTTCTCTATAATTCCCTTCAATAAGCTATTTTCTTGCTCAAGTGTAACTTGGCTAAGAGAATCATTAGTGGAGTCAAGAGAACTACTAGAAGCAACAATATTGGATTTAGCATGATTATTGTTACTACTAGAGGAAGAATCCTTCTTGTTCTTGTTACTAGACTTGACTTGAGGCATGTAAGTAGATAAGAGTAAATGCTTGGCAATGTAAGAAGAACTGTTCTGGCGAAGATCATCATTGATTGATTTTAAGAACTCATGCTCTTTCTCAAGATTGAGCTTTTCAAAGCGTAACTTCTCATGAGTCCTCAAAAGTTCTCGATGATCTCCTAAGATAGTTTCATGAGCTAACTTAAGAGTGTTTAGTTCTTTAGTTAGAAGCATCTTCCAATTCCTTCATTTGGTGAATCAAATATGTCGTAGGAGTTGGTCGACACAAGTGCTAGACCGGCAACACCTTCATCTTGAGTATGTTCGGAGTCAGAGTGATAGATTCTCTCGGAGTGATGTTCAGAGTCGGAACCGGATACCCATTCACCAACATGAGCTTGATGTCTTTGTTTTGTGTAGCTCTTTGATGACTTGTCCTTCCTTTCCGAATCCTTGCTTCTCCGGGATGTTCTTCGTTCATAACGATCATCTCTACTCCTTCTCTCTCTTGGTGGTGATTCTTCTCTTCTACTTCTTCTCTTGGGAGAATCTTCTCTTCTTTTGTAGGGTGCCATACACTCATTGGAATAGTGTCCGGGTCTCCCACAATTGTAGCAATTGCGCTCTCGACTTGAAGATCTTTTGTCATTGTAGGACCTTGACTTGGAGCTTCTTTCTTTGCTTCTACTCTTGTAGAATTTGTTGAAGTTCTTCACTGAAAGCACAAGTGCTCCCTAGGTGGTTTTGGTAATTAATGACAACATATCTCTTGTTGGACTAACACTTTTATCTAGTATGTTTCAGATAAGTTCAACAATGGAGTGGCATGGACTAAATGATGTGGGAACTCCTTCAAGATGCTAAGGACAAAGGATTGGCTCAAGCTTCAAGCTCAAGACTCTTCATTTTACATTTCAGTGATCCAAGATCACATTGAGTCTATAGGAAAAGCCAATACTATCAAGGAGGGATGAGGTGTTGCTTAATGAGCCTCTTGCTTCATGTGCTTATTGATATGCCCCAAAAACACTCAACCACTTTCTCACATCCACATATGTCCTAAACCTAAAGTCAAACTCGGCCCCACTGATTCTTTCTATCCGGCGCCACCGAGTTTTGATGTCTTAGCCACTGCCACAGACCCTAGGCAAATCGGTCTAACCGATAGGGATCTCGGTATCACAGAGATGGGATTGTAATCTCTCTGTGTATGCCCATTATCAAAATCGGTCTTACCGAGTTTGAGCAATCGATACTACCGAGATTACAATGCAAACTTCCTGGTTGACTCATTACCAAAATCGGTCCCACCGAGTTTGATAATCGGTCCAACCGAGTTTTCCTGACCAACTCTCTGGTTAGCTAATTACCAAAATCGGTCCTACCGAGTTTGTGTAATCGGTCTCACCGAGATTACGTTATGCCCTAACCCTAACCATATCGGTCCTACCGAGTTGCATTTCGGTCTCACCGAAAACCCTAACGGTCACATTATTTGCTAAATCGGTCTGACCGAGTTTAACGATTCGGTCCCACCGAGTTTGGTAGATTGTGTATAACGGTTAGATTTTGTGTGGAGGCTATATATACCCCTCTACCTCCTCTTCATTCGTGGAGAGAGCCATCAGACTGAACCTACACTTCCAGCATCCTATTTCTGAGAGAGAACTACCTACTCATGTGTTGAGGCCAAGATATTCCATTCCTACCATATGAATCTTGATCTCTAGCCTTCCCCAAGTTGCTTTCCACTCAAACCCTCTTTCCACCAGATCCAAATCCTATGAGAGAGAGTTGAGTGTTGGGGAGACTATCATTTGAAGCACAAGAGCAAGGAGTTCATCATCAACGCACCATTTGTTACTTCTTGGAGAGTGGTGTCTCCTAGATTGGCTAGGTGTCACTTGGGAGCCTCCGACAAGATTGTGGAGTTGAACCAAGGAGTTTGTAAGGGCAAGGAGATCGCCTACTTCGTGAAGATCTACCGCTAGCGAGGCAAGTCCTTCATGGGCGACGACCATGGTGGGATAGACAAGGTTGCTTCTTCGTGGACCCTTCGTGGGTGGAGCCCTCCGTGGACTCGCGCAACCGTTACCCTTCGTGGGTTGAAGTCTCCATCAACGTGGATGTACGATAGCACCACCTATCGGAACCACGGCTCAAAAATCACCGCGTCTCCAAATCGCGTTTGAATCCTCCAATCCCTTCCCTTTACATTCTTGCAAGTTGCATGCTTTATTTTCCGCTGCTCATATACTCTTTGCATGCTTGCTTGCTATATGTTGTGAATGTTAAACTTGTGCCTAAACTCCACTCAAACTTTAAAGAAGGCTAAAAACTGCAACTTTGGTACTTAGTGTCTAATCACCCCCCCGCTAGACACCTCTTCTCAAGGTCCTACATTCACCATTAAGCTCAATTCTTCATTGAAGGTTTGTTTCTCACTTGATGATGTAGGGGCTTCACATGAGGCTTTGTAAGCGCCACTTGACTTGTTGTGAAGTTCCTCCTTATCCTTGAGTGACATCTCATGAGCAACAATTCTTCCAATGACTTCCATTGGCTTGAGATTCTTGTACTTGGGCATCATTTGGATCAATGTGCACACGGTATCATATTTTCCATCCAATGCTCTTAGGATCTTCTTGATGATGAATTTGTCGGTCATCCCTTCACTTCCTAAGCCCGCAATCTCATTTGTGATAAGAGCAAGCCTAGAGTACATTTCAGCGACACCTTCACCATCCTTCATTTTGAACTTGTCAAGTTGACTTTGGAGCACATCCAATTTGGATTCCTTGAAGGAGTCGGTACCTTCGTGCATATCAATCAAAGTATCCCAAATTTCCTTTGCATTCTCAAGACGGCTGATTTTGTTGAATTCTTCGGGGCACAATCCGTTGAAGAGGATATCACAAGCTTGAGCATTGTATTGCAGCATCTTCAATTCATCCACACTAGCTTCACGGTTTGGTTCCCTCCCATCAAAGAATTCACCTTGCAAGCCAATACTCACAATAGCCCAAACGGCGGGGTTATGTCCGAGAATATGCATTTTCATCTTATGCTTCCAACTAGCAAAATTAGTGCCATCAAAGTAAGGACCTCTACGATGATAATTTCCCTCGCTAGACACCATACTCTCCTAGGTTGTGAAACCAAGGCTATGACCACCAAAAGCCATGGAAATCAAAGAAAATGGAGACCAAAGCTCTGATACCACTTGTAGGACCTTGAAGTATGTCTAGAGGGGGGGGGTGATTAGACTACTTGACCAATTAAAAGCTTAACCTTTTCTCAATTTTAGTCTTTGGCAGATTTTAGCTATCTTAGCACAAGTCAAGCAATCTTCACACAATTCAAGCAAGCATGCAAAGAGTATATGAGCAGCAGAAATTAAAGCATGCAACTTGCAAGAATGTAAAGGGAAGGGTTTGGAGATTTCAAACACGATTTGGAGACACGGTGATTTTTGAGCCGTGGTTCCGATAGGTGGTGCTATTGTACATCCACGTTGATGGAGACTTGAACCCACGAAGGGTAACGGTTGCGCGAGTCCACGGAGGGCTCCACCCAAGAAGGGTCCACGAAGAAGCAACCTTGTCTATCCCACCATGGCCGTCGCCCACGAAGGACTTGCCTCACTAGTGGTAGATCTTCACGAAGTAGGCGATCTCCTTGCCCTTACAAACTCCTTGGTTCAACTCCACAATCTTGTCGGAGGCTCCCAAGTGACACCTAGCCAATCTAGGAGACACCACTCTCCAAGAAGTAACAAATGGTGTGTTGATGATGAACTCCTTGCTCTTGTGCTTCAAATGATAGTCTCCCCAACACTCAACTCTCTCTCTCTCACAGGATTTGGATCTGGTGGAAAGAAGATTTGAGTGGAAAGCAACTTGGGGAAGGCTAGAGATCAAGATTCATATGGTAGGAATGGAATATCTTGGCCTCAACACATGAGTAGGTAGTTCTATCTCAGAAATGGTAAGTTGGAAGTGTAGGTTTGTTCTGATGGCTCTCTCCATGAAGGAAGAGGAGGTGGAGGGGTATATATAGCCTCCACACAAAATCTAACCGTTACACACAATTTACCAATCTTGGTGGGACCGAATCAACAAATTCGGTCGGACCGATTCAGTAAACCTAGTGACCGTTAGTGATTTCGGTGGGACCGACATGCAACTCGGTAGGACCGATATGGTTAGGGTTAGGGCATAGCGTAATCTCGATGAGAGCGATTACACAACCTCGGTGAGACCGATTTTGGTAATTAGCTAACCAGAGAGTTGGTCAGGTAAACTCGGTGGGACCGATTCGCTCATTTTGGTTAGACCGAAATGTTACAAAAAGGAAACAGAGAGTTTACATTGCAATCTCGGTGGGACCGATCGCTCACTTCGGTTAGACTGAAACGTTACAAAGGGAAACAGAGAGATTACAATCCCATCTCGGTGAGACCGAGATCCCTATCGGTGAGACCGATTTGCCTAGGGTTTGTGGCAGTGGCTATGACATCTGAACTCTGTAGCGCCAGATAGATAGAATCAGTGGGGCCGAGTTTGACTTTTGGTTTAGGTCATATGTGGATATGAGAAAGTAGTTGAGGGTTTTTGGAGCATATCACTAACCACTTGAAGCAATAAACTCATCAAACAACACCTGATCCCTCCTTGATAGTATTGGCTTTTCCTATAGACTCAATGTGATCTTGGATCACTAAAATATAAATGTAGAGTCTTGAGCTTTTGAGCTTGAGCATATCCTTTTATCCTTAGTATTTTGAGGGATCCACTTTCCTCATCCATGCCATGCCATTCATTGAGCTTTCCTGAAATATTTGTCTTGGAATAGTATTAGCTCAATGAGCTATATGTTGTTATGAATTACCAAAACCAACTAGGGATAGTTGCACTTTCAGCGGCAACTCCCTTGCCGTCCTTCTTGAAGTTCTTCTTACCCTTGCCTTTCTTGAAACTAGTGGTTTTATTGACCATCAACACTTGATGTTCCTTTTTGATCTGCACCTCTGCTGATTTTAGCATTGAAAATACCTCGGGAATGGTTTTCACCATCCCATGCATATTGTAGTTCATCACAAAGCTCTTGTAGCTAGGTGGGAGCGACTGGAGGATTCTGTCAATGACCGCGTCATCCGGGAGATTAACTCCCAGCTGAGATAAGCGGTTGTGCAACCCAGACATTTTGAGTATGTGCTCGCTGACAGAATCATTCTCCTCCATCTTACAACTGTAGAACTTGTCGGAGACTTCATATCTCTCGACCCGGGCATGAGCTTGGAAAACCATTTTCAGCTCTTGGAACATCTCATATGCTCCGTGCTACTCAAAACGCTTTTGGAGCCCCTGTTCTAAACTGTAAAGCATGCCACACTGAACTAGGGAGTAATCATCACTACGCGAATGCCAGACGTTCATAACATCTTGAGTTACTGGGAAAACAGGTGTTTCACCTAGCGGTGCATCTAGGACATATGCTTTCTTGGCAGCTATGAGGATGATCCTCAAGTTCCGAACCTAGTCCGCATAGTTGCTACCATCGTCTTTCAGCTTGGTTTTCTCTAGGAACGCGTTGAAGTTGAGGGCAACATTAGCGTAGGCCATTTGATCTACAAGACATATTGCAAAGATTTTAGACTAAGTTCATGACAATTAAGTTCATCTAATCAAACTATTTAATGAACTCCCACTCAGATAGACATCCCTCTAGTCATCTAAGTGATACATGATCTGAGTCAACTAGGCTGTGTCGATCATCACGTGAGACGGACTAGTCATCATCGGTGAACATCTTCATGTTGATCGTATCTTCTATACGATTCATGTTCGACCTTTCGGTCTCTTGTGTTCCGAGGCCATGTCTGTACATGCTAGGCTCGTCAAGTCAACCTAAGTGTTTTGCATGTGTAAATCTGGCTTACACCTATTGTATTCGAATGTTAGAATCTATCACACCCGATCATCACGTGGTGCTTCAAAACAACGAACCTTCACAATGGTTCATAGTTAGGGGGAACACTTTCTTGAAATTTTATGACGGATCATCTTATTTATGCTACCGTCGTTATAAGCAAATAAGATGTAAAACATGATAAACATCACATGCAGTCAAATATTGACATGATATGGCCAATATCATTTTGCTCCTTTTGATCTCCATCTTCGGGGCGCCATGATCATCATCGTCACCGGCATGACACCATGATCTCTATCATCAGGATCTCCATCATCGTGTCTTCATGAAGTTGTCTCTCCAAGGATTACTTCTACTACTATGGCTAACGGTTTAGCAATAAAGTAAAGTAATTACATGGCGTTATTCAATGACACGCAGGTCATACAATAAATAAAGACAACTCCTATGGCTCCTGCCGGTTGTCATACTTCGGCATGCAAGTCGTGATTCCTATTACAAGAACATGATCAATCTCATACATCACATATATTTCATTCATCACATCCTTTTGGCCATATCACATCACACGACATATGCTGCAAAAACAAGTTAGACGTCCTCTAATTGTTGTTGCAAGTTTTTTTTACGTGGCTGCTATAGGTTTCTAGCAATAACGTTTCTTACCTATGCCAAAACCACAACGTGATATGCCAATTGCTATTTACCCTTCATAAGGACCCTTTTCATCGAATCCGATCCGACTAAAGTGGGAGAGATAGACACCCGCTAGCCACCTTATGCAACTAGTGCATGTCAGTCGGTAGAACCTGTCTCATGTAAGCGTACGTGTAAGGTCGGTCCGGGCCGCTTCATCCCACGATGCTGCCGAAACAAGATAAGACTAGTAGTGGCAAGTAAATTGACAAAATCGACACCCACAACAAACTTGTGTTCTACTCATGCATAGAAACTATGCATAGGCCTAGCTCATGATGCCACTGTTGGGGATCGTTGCAGAAATTTAAAAAAATTCTACGCATCACCAAGATCAATCTATGGAGTAACTAGCAATGAGAGAGAGGGGAGTGCATCTTCGTACCCTTGAAGATCGCAAAGATGGAAGCGTTACAAGAACACGGATGAAGGAGTCGTACTCGTAGCGATTCAGATCACGGTGGATTCTGATCTTAGCGCCGAACAACGGCACCTCCGTGTTCAACACACGTGCAACCCGGTGACGTCTCCCGCGCCTTGATCCAGCAAGGAGGAGGGAGAGGTTGAGGAAGAGGGCTCCAGCAGCAGCACGACGGCGTGGTGGTGATGGAGCAGCAGTTCTCCGGCAGGGCTTCGCCAAGCTCTTGCGGAGGAGGAGAGGTGCTGGGGAGGGGAGGGGTTGCGCCTTGGATGTGGTGTTGCAGCCCTCCCCTTTCCCCTCTATTTATATGGAGAAGGGGGGAGGGGCCGGCCCCCTCTAGACGAGATCTAGAGGGGGGGGGCAAGGGGAGGGGGCTTGCCCCCCAAGCAAGGGGGCGCCCCCTTTAGGGTTCCCCCCAACCCTAGGCGCATGGGCCCAAGGGGGGTTGGCGCCCAGCCCTCCAAGGGGATGGTTCCCTTCCCTCTACAACCCATGAGGCCCTCCGGGACAGGTGGTCCCTCCAGGTGGACCCCTGGAACCCCTTCGGTCGCCCCGGTACAATACTCGTATGCCCCTGAATATTTCCGGTGACCGTATGACAACTTCCCATATATAAATCTTCACCTCTGGACCATTCCAGAACTCCTCGTGACATCCGAGATCTCATCCGGGACTCCAAACAACATTTGGTAATCACATCCAAAACTTCCTTATAACCCTAGTGTCATCGAACCTTAAGTGTGTAGACCCTACGGGTTCGGGAATCACGCAGACATGACCAAGACAACTCTCCAGCCAATAACCAATAGTGGGATCTGGATACCCATGTTGGCTCCCACATGTTCCATAATGATCTCATCGGATGAACCACGATGTCAAGGATTCAAGCAATCCCGTATGCAATTCCCTTTGTCAATCGGTACGTTACTTGCCAGAGATTCGATCGTCGGTATCCCAATACCTCGTTCAATCTCGTTACCGGCAAGTCACTTTACTTGTTCTGTAATGCATGATCCCATGACCAACCACTTGGTCACATTGAGCTCATTATGATGATGCATTACCGAGTGGGCCCAGAGATACCTCTCCGTCATACGGAGCGCCAAATCCCAGTCTCGATTCGTGCCAACCCAACAGACACTTTTGGAGATACCTTTAGAGCACCTTTATAGTCACCCAGTTACATTGTGATGTTTGGTACACCCAAAGCACTCCTACGGTATCCGGGAGTTACACAATCTCATGGTCTAAGGAAATGACACTTGACATTAGAAAAGCTCTAGCAAACGAACAACACGATCTTGTGATATGCTTAGGATTGGGTCTTGTCCATCACATCATTCTCCTAATGATGTGATCCCATTATCAATGACATCCAATGTCCATAGTCAGGAAACCATGACCATCTGTTGATCAATGAGCCAGTCAACTAGAGGCTCACTAGGGACATGGTGTGGTCTATGTATTCACACATGTATTACGGTTTCCGATCAATACAATTATAGCATGAAGAATAAACAATTATCATGAACAAGGAAATATAATAATAACCATTTTATTATTGCCTCTAGGGCATATTTCCAACATAAATCTAAGGCAATTGAGCTAAGAATAAAGTTAGATTTTGATCTTTTTCATATAGTTGAGAGTGATGGTCGCTCGGGTGGTCTTGTTCTTCTCTAAAATCTTGCTAATGAAGTGGTTTTAAATTATTCGTCTCCAAACTTTATTGATGGACTAGTAATGGATGGGAATGATGTTGCTTGACGATTGACCGGGTTCTATGGAGAACCAAACTGGGACCTGGAGCAACGGTCCTGGACGGCCTTGAGAGACCTGAACAACAATGCTAATGGTCCTTGGATGATCATCAGGGATTTTAATGAAATTCTTATATCAAGTGAGAAGGAAGGTGGGAATGTGAGACCAGAACAATACATGCAAAATTTCAGAGAGTGTGTTGAGGATTGTCAATTTCAAGAAATTATGTACATTGGAGACCCCTTCACTTGGAGCCGTGGAATTATTCGAGAGAGATTGGATCGTGGGCTATGTAACGATACATGGGCCACCAAGTTTCCCTATGTGGCGATGGTTCATGAGCACCATGTGCACTCAGATCATAGGCCGCGTGTGCTTGATACAAACTATTTTGAGAAAGCCATGACACAACAACCTAGAGGAGAACGCGGATTTGAGGCATACTGGCTATAGGAGGAAACAATCGAGGAAGTGGTAAAAATAGCATGGTTACGTGCGCAGAATACCGACATTGGGCCAAAGTTGGCGGATCGTATGAAAGTGGTGAAAACGATCTAGTCCAGTGGGATACTGAGGTTCTCAAAAGCCCAAAAAAGTAGTAAACAAACTTAAGAAAAAACGGAAAGGTTGGGGCACGGAAAGCTAAACAATGAAACTAGACCGTGAGATGAAGGAGCTTCAGATTCTTATCAAAAACATCCTGGATCAGGAGGAATTGTACTGGCTGCAGCAAGGGAGAGCCAACTGGCTACTCCATGGTGATAGAAACACTTCTTTTTTCCACAGAGCGACCTCGGCTCGAAAGAAGAGAAACTGTATCAAGAGATTGTTAGATGTTATGGGTGTGTGGAAGGAAGATACAGAAGACCTTGTTGCGATTATAACTGGGTATTTTTAGACCTATTTACTTCACAAGTTCAGGTGCCTAATTTGAATGTTCTGGACCAAGTACAGAGTAGGGTTACACCTGAGATGAACGCAACCTTGATAAGCCCATATACAACAGATGAGGTGAGGAAGGCCCTATTTTCAATTAGTGATCTAAAGGCCCTCGGTCCAGATGGTTTACATGCTATTTTTTATAAGAGGTTCTGGCCCATGTTAGGGGATGAGTTGATCATAGAAGTATTACATGCAGTAACTCTCGAGTCATACCACAAGGGTGGAACAATACAACCATTGTCATGATCCCAAAGGTTCAAACTCCGGAAAGAGTCACATAATTTAGACCTATCAACTTGTGTAATGTAGTTTATAAGGTTATATCAAAAAAGATTGCTGCCAGATTGAAACTGCTCCTTCCAAAGATCATTAGTCCGACACAGAGCGTGTTTGTACTAGGGAGCCTGATCACAGACAATGTCCTAGTTGCATATGAAAGTTTGCATGCAATTAATCAGGAGAAGGTTGGGAGAGATGGATGGTGCGCGGTGAAACTTGATATGCATAAAGCGTATGACAGAGTAGAATGGATTTTTCTGGAAGCAATATTGCTGAAGTTGGGGTTCGACGCTCAGTGGGTAAATCTGATCATGGCCTATGTCTCCTCGATGGAGTACAAGTTGAGGTTCAACTCTTTTGAGACTGGTACTATTAAACCTTCCAGGGGCTTGCATTAAGGTGATCCCCTATCACCATATCTATTTCTACTGTGTACTGAAGAGCTCACGGCTCTATTATCGAATGCAGAAGCTAGTGGTGAGCTAATAGGAGTAAAGGTTTGTCGTGAGGCACCTGCTGTTACAAATCTGTTATTTGCTGATGATTCACTGATTTTAATGAAGGCCAATGTACTAATGATGTCTTCTTAAAATCTATCCTAGATTTGTATTGTGAAGCATCTGGCCAGCAAGTTAGTGTTGAGAAATCGAGCATATTCTTTAGTCCAAGCACAGAAGTGAACATGAAGGCTCAAGTTTGTTCCTCTCTAAATATAATGAAAGAAGCGTTAAATGGTAGGTACTTGGAACTTCCTACTATGGTTTAGACATGTCTGATACTTTCTAGTATTTGATTGATCGCCTGATTCAGAGGCTAATGGGGTGGAAAGAAAAATGTCTGTCGTCAGGTGGTAAAGAAGTGCTACTAAAGTCTGTTGCACAAGCCATACCAACTTATGCGATGTTGGACTTTAAAATTACTAAAAAAATACAAAGGAATCACTGATGCGATGTCAAGTTTTTGGTGGGGTGATGATGTTTCGCAGAAAAAGATGCACTGGTTCGCATGGTGGAAAATGTGCATACCTAAAATAGAGGGGGCATGGGATTTAGAGATATCCATTGCTTTAATCTAGCATTGCTGGCTAAGCAAGCATGGCATTTGATTGTTGATCCTAATTCGGTATGCCCTATTATCCTTCGAGCAAAGTACTTCCCCGATGGAGATTTGTTCAAGGCTACTTTGAAGAAAAAAACTTCGTACACCTGGCAAAGCATAATGGCAGGAGTGGAAACCTTAAAGAGAGGTTACATATGGAGAATAGGTGACAGAACCAATATTCGGGATGATCCGTGGATACCCCAATCATCGTCTATAATTTTTTTGACAGTTCATGGAAGTAATATCATCTCGAGAGTGAGTGCTCTTATTGATCCTTCCACGAGGGATTGGGACGAGCAGCTGGTACAACAGACCTTCTGGCCTCTAGATGCCCGCATGATCTTGTCTATCCCACTCCTGCTACATGAGATGGAAGACTTTGTGGCATGGAATCCGTCAAGAAACAAAAAAAATTCCGTCAGGTCGGGTTATTGCGCTGAGTGGGAATTCTAGTATGGGAAAAAATTAAGCCAAGTAGCACGTCATCTACCCCTAAAAATAACTGGGAATCGCTATGGAATCTACAATGCCCAACAAAAATCAAGATATTTATTTGGAGATTATTGCAAAGCGCAATCCCATGCCGCACCATACTTACAACAAAACATATGAAGGTTAAAACAGGTTGCCTAGCTTGCAATAGAGGACCTGAGAGTATTATGCATCTACTCTTCCAATGCAAGAAAGCTGTCGAATTTTGGCAAATTGTTGGGATTACATGACATTATCAAAAAAGCTTGTTGTGTGAGTAGGTTTGGTGAAGTCGTAATTGAGCATCTTTTGTGTCTTCGGGACTCGGACATCCATGTACTTGGGCTGCCTAATCTGAGGGAGACAATAGCAACTACTGCTTGGTATTTGTGGTTCGAGCGGTGGAAACTAACACATGGTGAGAAAACACAAACTGCAGCCCAAATTCAATTGGCAGCAAGGGGACTAGCAGCGAACTTTGTTATAGCATGTAAGCCCAAAGCGAAGAGGAGAGTGATGGCTTGGTCTAAGCCCCGGTCGGGATATATGAAACTTAATGTAGAGGTTGGGTTTGATCATGACAATCTGAATGGTATGGTTGGTGCAATTCTCCGAGATGATAATGGAAAATTTATAGCTGCAGCAAACGAAAGACTGAATTTTTTCTATGACTCATTTACTGCTGAAGCAACGGGTGTGAGATTTGGGTTAAACTTAGCACAGACAGTGGGATGTATCAAGATTGAGGTTGTCTCCGACAATGAAGAAGTTGTTAATGCTTTGAAGGAAGGCTTCTCCAGCTCAGTGGCAAGTGCTATATTCGATGATTGTTATTACATGTCACTAGACTTTAATCACATTTTGTTTGATTCATGTATCAGAGATAATAATCAGGTAGCCCATGAATTGGCCAAGTTCTCTCCTCCTAGTATCTGGATGGATTTGCCTCCGAATGAGATTATACCTTTTCTTGTAAATAATACAATTGTGATTGAATAAAGGAGGAGATGATTTGTCAGAAAAATGTTACAAAAAATATCAATTCATAAATAACATGCAAAATATCCCTAGTGCAGCAATAATTGAAATATAGACATTTCATCTGAGATAACTGGACGTTTGCTACGTCTTGAGCTTGCGTTGGTTTTCCTTGAAGAGGAAAGGGTAATGCAGCAATAGTTGCGTAAGTATTTCCCTTAGTTTTTGAGAACCAAGGTATCAATATAGTAGGAGGCTCCTCAAAAGTCCCACGCACCTACACAAACAAACAAGAACTCGCAACCAACGCAATAAAGGGGTTGTCAATCCCTTCACGACCACTTGCGAAAGTGAGATCTGATAGAGATAATATGATAAGATAAATATATTTTTGGTATTTTATAATATAGATTGGAAAAGTAAAGATGCAAATAGAAGTAGATGGAAAGCTTATATGATAAAAGATAGACCCGGGGGCCATAGGTTTCACTAGTGGCTTCTCTCAAGATAGCATAAGTATTACGGTGGGTGAACAAATTACTATCGAGCAATTGATAGGAAAGTGAATAATTCTGCGATTATTTAGGCATGATCATGTATATAGGCGTCACGTCCGTGACAAGTAGACCGACTCCTGCCTGCATCTACTACTATTACTCCACACATCGACCGCTATTCAGCATGCATCTAGAGTATTAAGTTCATAAAGAACAGAGTAACGCATTAAGAAAGATGACATGATGTAGAGGGATAAACTCATGCAATATGATATAAACCCCATCTTTTTATCCTCGATGGAAACAATACAATACGTGCCTTGCTACCCCTGCTGTCACTGGGAAAGAACACCGCAAGATTAAACCCAAAGCTGAGCACTTCTCCCATTGCAAGAAAGATCAATCTAGTAGGCCAAACCAAACTGATAATTCTAAGAGACTTGCAAAGATAACTTAATCACACATAAAAGAATTCAGAGGAGATTCAAATATTTCTCATAGATAAACTTGATCATAAACCCACAATTCATCGGATCTCGACAAACACACCGCAAAAAGAGTTACAACGAATAGATCTCCAAGAAGATCAAAGAGAACATGGTATTGAGATCCAAAGAGAGAGAAGAAGCCATCTAGCTAATAACTATGGACCCGAAGGTCTGTGGTAAACTACTCACAACTCATCGGAGAGGCTATGGTGTTGATGTAGAAGCCCTCTGTGGTTGATTCCCCCTCCGGCGGAGTGCCAACAAAGGCTCCAAGATGGGATCTCACGGATACAGAAGGTTGTGGTGGTGGAGATAGTTTTTCGTGGCCGCCTCTGATGTTCTCGGGGTACATGGGTATATATAGGAGGAAGAAGTAGGTCGGTGGACGCCCGAGGGGCCCATGAGATAGGGGGGCGCGCCCAGTAGGGGGGGGGGCGTCCTCCACCCTCGTGGCCTCCTAGATTGCTTCTTGACTTGCACTCCAAGTCCTCTGGATCATGTTTGTTCCAAAAAGATCGCTCCCGAAGGTTTCATTCCGTTTGGACTCTGTTTGATATTCCTTTTCTTAGAAACACTGAAATAGGCAAAAAACAACAATACGGGCTGGGCCCCCGGTTAGTAGGTTAGTCCTAAAAATGATATAAAAGTGTAAAGTAAAGACCATAAACATCCAAAACAGGTAATATAATAGCATGGAACAATCAAAAATTATAGATACGTTGGAGACGTATCAAGCATCCCCAAGCTTAATTCCTGCTTGTCCTCGAGTAGGTAAATGATAAAAATAGAATTTTTGATGTGGAATGCTACCTAGCATAATTCTCAATGTAATTTTCTTTATTGTGGCATGATTGTTCAGATCCAAATGATTCAAGATAAAAGCTTATAAAACATAAAAATAGTAATACTCGAAGCATACTAACAAATAATCATGTCCTATCAAAAGAGCATAGCCAAAGAAAGCTTATCCCTACAAAATCATATAGTTAGGCCATGCTTCATTTTCATTACACAAAATACTCCCATCATGCACAACCCCGATGACGAGCCGAGCAATTGGTTCATACTTTTTAACGTGCTTCAGCTTTTTCAACTCTTACGCAATACATGAGCGCAAGCCATGGACATATTACTATGGTGGTATAAGGTGGTGGTTGTGAGGACAAAAAGGGAGAAGATAGTCTCACATCAACTAGGCGTATCAACGGGCTATGGAGATGCCCATCAATAGATATCAATGTGAGTGAGTAGGGATTGCCATGCAACGGATGCACCAGAGCTATAGATGTATGAAAGCTCAACAAAAGAAACTAAGTGGGTGTGCATCCAACTTTCTTGCTCACAAAGACCTAGGGCATTTTGAGGAAGCCCATCATTGGAATATACAAGCGAAGTTCTATAATGAAAAATTCCCACTAGTATATGAAAGTGACAACACAAGAGACTCTCTATCATGAAGATCATGGTGCTATTTTGAAGCACAAGTGTGGAAAAGAGATATTAGCATTGTCCCTTCTCTCTTTTTCTCTCATTTTTTTATTTGGCCTTTCTCTTTTTTTGGCCTTTCTTTTTTTATTTGGTGGGCTCTTTGGCCTTTTTTTATTAAAGTCTGAAGTCTCACCCCGACTTGTGGGGAATCATAGTCTTCATCATCTTTTCCTCACTTGGGACAATGCTCTAATAATGAAGATCATCACACTTTTATTAATTTACAACTCAAGAATTACAACTCAACACTTAGAACAAAATATGACTCTATATGAATGCCTCCGGCGGTGTACCGGGATATGCAATGAATCAAGAGTGACATGTATGAAAGTTATGAGGGTGGCCTTGCCACAAATACGATGTCAACTACATGATCATGCAAAGAGCAATATGACAATGATGGACATGTCATAATAACAGAATGGTGGAAAGTTGCATGGCAATATATCTCGGAATGGCTATGGAAATGCCATAATAGGTAGGTATGGTGGCTGTTTTGAGGAAGGTAAATAATGGGTGCATGATACTGGCGAAAGTTGCGCGGTACAATAGAGGCTAGCAAAGTGGAAGGGTGAGTGTGCGTATATCCATGGACTCACATTAGTCATAAAGAACTCATGTACTTATTACAAAAGTCTACTTGCCCTCGAAGCAAAGTACTACTATGCATGCCCCTAGAGGGATATATTGGTAGGAAAAGACCATCACTCGTCCCCGACTGCCACTCATAAGGAAGACAATCAAAAGAGTACCTCAGGCAACACATTTGTCACACAACTTTTACCATGCATGCATGCTACGGGACTTGCCAACTTCAACACAAGTATTTCTCAATTTTATAATTACCCACTAGCATGACTCTAACATTACCACCTTTATATCTCAAAACAATTATCAAGCATCAAATTGATCCTAGTGTTTAATGCACTTTCTATGATAGTTTTTATTATACCCAACTTGGATGCTCATCATTCTAGGACCAAATTTATAACCATAGAAAATACCATGCTGTTCTAAAATACTCTCAAAATAAAATAAGTGAAGCATGAGAGATCAACAATTTCTTCAAAATTAAGCCACCGCCGAGCTCTAAAAGATATAAGTGAAGCACTAGAGCAAAAACTATCTAGCTCAAAAGATATAAGTGAAGTGCATAGAGTGTTCTAATAAATTCTAATCAAGTGGGCTTGTCCCAAAATGTGTGTACAGCAAGGATGATTGTGGGAAACTAAAAATCAAAGACTAATATCATACAAGACGCTCCAAGCAAAACACATATAATGTGGCGAATAAAATATAGCTCCAAGTAAAGTTACTGATAAACGAAGACGAAAGAGGGGATGCCTTCTGGGGCATCCCCAAGATTAGGCTTTTGGCTATTCTTGAATATCTTGGGGTTCTATGGGCATCCCCAAGCTTAGGCTCTTGCCACTCCTTATTCCATAGTCCATCAAATCTTTACCCAAAACTTGAAAACTTCACAACACAAAACTCAATAGGAAATCTCATAAGCTCCGTTAGTGAAAGAAAGAAAAACCACCACATAATGTACTGTAATGAACTCATTATTTATTTATATTGGTGTTAAACCTACTGTATTCCAACTTATCTATGGTTCATACCACTTAATACTAGCCATAGATGCATCAAAATAAGCAATCAACACACAAAGGCAGAATCTGTCAAAAATAGAACAGTCTGTAGCAATCTGTAAGTCTCGAATACTTTTGGAACTCTGAAAATCCTACCAAAATAGGAAATCCTGGGCAATTTGTCTATTGATCTACAACAAAAAGAATCAACGCAAAATCACGTTTCTGTGAATTACTAAAAATATTTTCGTGCGTGCAAAGTTTCTGTTTTTCAGCAGAATCAAATTAACTATCACCATAGGTTATCCTATAGGTTCTACTTGACACAAACACTAAATAAAACATGAAAACACATCTAAACAGAAGGTAGATGGAAAATGTATTACTAAACATAAACACAAACAAAAAACACAAATAAAATTAGGTTGCCTCCCAACTAGCGCTATCGTTTAACGCCCCTAGCTAGGCATAAAAGCGAGGATAGATCTAAGTAGTGCCATCTTTAGCACTCAATTCATAAGTAGCTTGCATGATAGATTCATAAGGTAATTTAACTTTCTTTCTTGGAAAGTGCTCCATGCCTTTCCTTAATGGAAATTGGAATCTAATATTCCATTCCTTCATATCAATAATCACACCAATCGTTCTAAGGAAAGGTCTACCAAGAATAATAGGACAAGAAAGATTGCAGTCTATATCAAGAATGATAAAATCTACGGGCACGAAATTCCTATTTGCAACAATGAGAACATCATTGATCCTTCCCATTGGCTTTTTAATGGTGGAATCCGCAAGGTGCAAATTTAAAGAGCAATCATCAAGATCATGGAAACCTAGAATATCACATAAAGTTTTCGGAATCGCGGAAACACTAGCACCCAAATCACATAAAGGATAACACTCATGATCTTTAATTTTAATCTTCATAGTTGGTTCCCACTCATCATAAAGTTTTCTAGGTATAGAAACTTCCAAATTAAGTTTTTCATCAAAAGATTGCATCAAGGCATAAACAATATGTTTGGTAAAAGCTTTATTTTGACTATAAGCATGAGGAGAATTCACAACAGATTGCAACAAGGAAATACTATCTTCTAAAGAACAATTATCATAATTAAATTCCTTGAAATCCAAGATAGTGGGTTCAATGCTATTTAAAGTCTTGACCTCTCCAATCCCAATTTTACCAAATTTAGCATCAAGATGTAAAAACTCCGAATCATTGGGATGCCTTCTAACTAAAGTTGACTCATCTCCAGTCCCATAATTATTAAGATTCATATTGCAAAACAAAGATCTAATAGGGGACACATCAATAACTTTAAGATCTTCATCATTATTTTCATGGAAACTAGAAGAACACGCCTTTATAAGGCAATCTTTCTTAGCACGCAATCTAGCGGTTCTTTCTTTGCACTCATCAATGGAAATTCTCATAGTTTTGAGAGATTCATTGATATCATGCTTAGGAGGAGTAGATCTAAGTTTCAAAGAATCAACATCAAGCGAGAGTCTATCAACGTTCCTATCCAAATCATCAACTTTGAGCAATTTTCTTCAAGCAAGGCATTAAAATTCTTTTGAGAGATCATAAATTCTTTAACACTATTCTCAAAATCAGAGGACATCTTATTAAAATTACCATAAGAATTATTGTAGGAATTTCCATAATTATTAGAGGAATTACTAGGGAACGCTCTAGGATTAAAGTTTCCTCTATAAGCATAGTTTCCAAAATTATTCCGACCAACAAAATTCACATCCATAGATTCATTATTATTCTCAATCAAAGTAGACAAAGGCATATCATTGGGATCAATAGGAGCACTCTTAGTAGCAAACAATTTCATAAGTTCATCCATCTTTCCACTGAAAACATTAATTTCTTCTATAGCATGCACTTTTTTACTAGTAGATCTTTCGGTGTGGCATTGAGAATAATTAGCCATAATATTATCAAGGAGTTTTGTAGCTTCTCCTAAGGTGATTTCCATAAATGTGCCTCCCGTGGCCGAATCTAAAAGATTTCTAGAAGCAAAATTCAATCCGGCATAATTTTTGTATGATCATCCATAAATTCAAACCATGAGTAGGGCAATTGCGAATCATCAATTTCATTCTTTCCCAAGATTGGGAAACATGCTCATGATCAAGTTGTTTAAAATTCATAATATCGTTCGTAAGAGTGATGATCTTAGCAGGAGGAAAATACTTAGAGATGAAAGCATCTTTGCACTTGTTCCATGAATCAATACTATTCTTAGACAAAGACGGAAACCAAACTTTAGCATGATCTCTAGGTGAAAACGGAAATAGCTTCAATTTGACAATATCATTATCCGTGTCTTTCTTATTTTGGATCTCAAACAAATCAACAAAGTTGTTTAGATGGGTAGCGGCATCTTCACTAGGAAGGCCGGAGAATTGATCTTTCATAATAAGATTCAACAAAGCAGTATTGATTTCACAAGACTCAACATCATTAAGAGGAGCAATCGGAGTGCTAAGGAAATCATTATTATTGGTATTGGAGAAATCACACAATTTGGTATTATCTTGCGCCATCGCGACAAGTAATCCAACACACAAGCAAACAAAAAGGCAAATGAAAGAGAGAGGAGATTGGGAAAGAGAGGGCGAATAAAACAGAAAAGGTGAAGTGGGGGAGAGGAAAACGAGAGGCAAATGGAAAATAATGTAAATGCGAGGGAGATGAGTTTGTGATGGGTACTTGGTATGTCTTGACTTGAGCAAAGACCTCCCCGGCAACAGCGCAAGAAATCCTTCTTGCTATGTCTTGAGCTTGCGTTGGTTTTCCTTGAAGAGGAAAGGGTGATGCAGCAATAGTAGCGTAAGTATTTCCCTCAGTTTTTGAGAACCAAGGTATCAATCCAGTAGGAGGCTCCCCAAAAGTCCCATGCACCTAGACAAACAAACAAGAACTCGCAACCAACACAATAAAGGGGTTGTCAATCCCTTCACTGCCACTTGCGAAAGTGAGATCTGATAGAGATAATATGATAAGATAAATATATTTTTGGTATTTTATAATATAGATTGGAAAAGTAAAAATGCAAATAAAAGTAGATTGAAAGCTTATATGATAAAATATAGACCCGGGGGCCATAGGTTTCACTAGTGGCTTCTCTTAAGATAGCATAAGTATTACGGTGGTGAACAAATTACTATCGAGCAATTGATAGAAAAGTGAATAATTCTGAAATTATCTAGGCATGATCATGTATATAGGCATCACGTCCGTGACAAGTAGATCGACTCCTGCCTGCATCTACTACTATTACTCCACATATCGACCGCTATCCAGCATGCATCTAGAGTATTAAGTTCATAAAGAACAGAGTAACGCATTAAGAAAGATGACATGATGTAGAGGGATAAACTCATGCAATATGATATAAACCCCATCTTTTTATCCTCGATGGCAACAATACAATACGTGCCTTGCTGCCCCTGCTGTCATTGGGAAAGAACACCGCAAGATTGAACCCAAAGCTAAGCACTTCTCCCATTGCAAGAGAGATCAATCTAGTAGGCCAAACCAAACTGATAATTGAAAGAGACTTGCAATGATAACTTAATCACACATAAAAGAATTCAGAGGAGATTCAAATATTTCTCATAGATAAACTTGATCATAAACCCACAATTCATCGGATCTCGACAAACACACCGCAAAAAGAGTTACATCGAATAGATCTCCAAGAAGATCACGGAGAACATGATATTGAGATCCAAAGAGAGAGAATAAGCCATCTAGCTAATAACTATGGACCCGAAGGTCTGTGGTAAACTACTCACAACTCATCGGAGAGGCTATGGTGTTGATGTAGAAGCCCTCCATGGTTGATTCCCCCTCCGGCGGAGCGCCGGCAAAGGCTCCAAGATGGGATCTCGCGGATACATAAGGTTACGGTGGTAGAAATAGTTTTTCGTGGTCGCCTCTTATGTTCTCAGGGTACGTGGGTATATATAGGAGGAAGAAGTAGGTTGGTGGACGCCTGATGGGCCCACGAGATAGGGGCGCGCCTAGTAGGGGGGGCCCTCCACCTCGTGGCCTCCTCGATTGCTTCTTGACTTGCACTCCAAGTCCTCTGGATCATGTTTGTTCCAAAAAGATCGCTCCCGAAGGTTTCATTCCATTTGGACTCCATTTGATATTCCTTTTCTTCGAAACACTGAAATAGGCCAAAAAACAGCAATGCGGGCCGGGCCTCTGGTTAGTATGTTAGTCCCAAAAATGATATAAAAGTGTAAAGTAAAGACCATAAACATCCAAAATAGGTAATATAATAGCATGGAACAATAAAAAATTATAGATACGTTGGAGACGTATCAACGTCCAACATGTATTTTGAATTCAAAGATACACGAGTCAGAATCCGCTCCTGTCATCCCACACACTCTGCCCCTTGAGCTTCATCAAGAATGTATAAACATGACATGCCCTCGCTTATGTGGTACATCATGACAGAGTGCCCGGACTATACAACACAATAATTTTCAAGTTAAAATTATAAGTAAATCAATAAATTGACCAACATGTAGAGCAACAAGATGTAACACTTACGATCTCCATGCTTGATACGCCTGGTGGCCACCTTGTCTGCACTTATGCAATCGCCCTGCAATACTTCATGGTGGATTTCGAGATGCAATCTACTGATGGGATAACAACTTCATATTGCATTCATGGATACGTGCAAGTAATAGGGCACGAAGTGCTTTTGCTCATAAAAAGAAGCATGCACATTTTGCCAAAAGTTTGAGTGCCCCTTGTCTCATGCCTACAAAGTCTGTATACACAATCTTTCATGCATAGCATAGCAACTCATCCTCCATCACCGAGTACCTCACCATCGTGCTTAGGGACAAATCTTTTGTGGCTTATTTGGGGTCGTGGAAATAAGTTGGCCTCTACCCAACTTATTTTAGAAGCCTATTAGGTTAACTAACTGACTCTTACTCTAGAAAACAACAAGAAGATCAACAAAATAGCTCGATGGCATTTGACCAAAAACTTGACAGGGCTGGTGTTCGTCATCAATGGCGTACGAAGGGGTGGAGGGTACATGGCCGCAGATGGATCCTGGATGGACGACATCATAGACCAAGGCGGTCAGGCACGTGGATGGGGGTCGAAGACGTCCAGCAATGCCTGGGCGGTGACCACATGCAAGGAGGGTGCGGATGCAGAGTAAGGAAGGGGGGCAGAGTGGCCGAAAAGTGGTCCAGTAGGGGATTTGAGTGGGTCGGGGATTACATACGCGTATGTGGCGAAGATCCGAACGCCCACAAACACCCTTGAGCTTGCATCCGATCTGCTGGAATTTGAAGAAGCGGATGCGTTCACGGACAAATACGGGTATGCATTACATGACAAACTATGTTCAAACAACTTAGTATGACGTATGCGGGTGTTTTAAGAGGAGACGTTAAAGATGCCCTTAATCGTCAAATTAGTTTATTCGCAAAACAAAAAGAAAAAAGGTTAGCTTATGCTACTTGATTTGTTCAAATGAGCTCGAGAATATGCATTGAAAAGTATTAGCTACATGCATAATGTCATTTTCTGTCAATTTTTTCGTTCCGTGTTAACACCCAACTCTTTCCTCCTCCACAAGAAAAGCTCTTCTCCTCCTGTCAGCGCAGTTGCCATTCCACCCCATCTTCAATGGCCTCTAGGCCATGGAGGTGCGGAGGATCCTGACCCCCACCGGCGGGAGGAACCCCGTTCTCGTTCTTGTTAGGTCCAACATCTTGATTGGGGTTGTGTGGCCGCGATGATGTCCCTTTGTAGGAATAATGTCTCCCATGTTCTATCCCCGTCCCGATGGTGTGTCTATCATCGTCAGAGGGCGTGTGGCAGTGTGTCTCCGTCGGATCTCGCGGGGTTCACTCGGTGTTGGTCTTTGCTGGATCTGTTTGGATCCAGTCTTCGTTCAAGTGTTTACAAGTTTGATCCTTCTGATCTACGAGTTTCTTCATCGATGATGGTTGCTATTATGGTGTGTTGGTCCTACGGGGCCATAGCACGACGACTTCCCGACTGTCTACTGCAACAAGGTTTGTCCAGCTCGGGTGAAGGAGGGATGATGACGTAGGCGCGCCTTTGACTTGCTTCAATGCTTGTAGTCGTCACTAGGTGGTCCATAGACATGATTGTAATTTGTATTATCTTTGTTGTTTTTTGTACCATGATCGAAGACGAATAGATTAGAATTTTTTCATAAAAAAGTCAGTTCTATTTGTGCCTATCGAATGAAATTTTATACAAGGGAAATTTGAAGGAAGCACATATCCGGCCGCACGATTTTCTTATTGGAGTCCTCGCCTGTGTTTAAGTTTTCAGGCCTGAACTTAGCGATTTGTCATTCAACGGCTTAAACTTAGGAAAGTTTAGAAAATGACCCAGTGCGCTAGGGGCGACCGGGGGCGTCGGGGGAAAGAAAAATGGTGTCAAAACTTCATGCGCCAGATTCCCACCCTGTGGGCCTCCCGAGTCGACAACTAGGCTTCATCGTCCTCATCGTCTCGCCTCGGCTCCCACATGATTCAATGCCAAGGCTGCCGCCGGTCAGCCTTCCATTAAGGACGGGCGGCGCAGTGATGGCGAGCCGCTGCATGTCCCGCCCTTTCCCGCCATGTGTCCACACCTTTCCCGCTCTCTTGCCACTATAAAAGTCGACCTCACCGTCGCACACCGCACACTCGCCATCTCTCTCGCCCACACTGCTCCAGCCCAGCACCGACCACCTTTCTCGCCCGAAAAAACGCCCTTCGTCGTTGCCACACTAGTCATGGTGGAGAGGTTCCCCGGTGACGGGGCGGCGGCCAACGGCTTCAGCCGTTGCTGGCTGCACAAGTGGGAGGCGTGCCTGCTGCATGAGGTGAACTACCCGACGCCACCCACATGTGCGTCCCGGGTGCATGGCAACTGAGGCAGGTGGCATCCCTGTGCCTCCGCCGCCATCCGGCGTGGAGTGCCCCGCCGAGATCGAGGTGATCCCGGCCAATCTTCCGGAGCACGAGCGCCAAGAAGCACGGTACGTGGCACCGAGTAGAAAGCACGCCATACCGAGCAGTTGGCGTCCACCAATGGCGCCCCGATGCCGAGGGGTCGCCACAACTCGGAGGGCCGCCGACAATGGTGGGGCGCGCCGGGGCGGACTCTCTCCGCCATGCTCGCGTACATCAAGGGCAGCAACAAGCCATGGCTGGAGTACTCGGTGCCATCCTTCTCTCGACACCGCGGAAGCTCCTGGATATCGAGGCGCATGGACACGCTATCTTTGTCGTCCTAGGGCTCCCGCTCCTCCAGGTTGGCTCCGGCAGCACTCGTCCCCCTCAATCCCGAGCCGCAGGAGACGCCGCTCCGTTGGCGCAGCCGCGGCGGCAACCTCGTTATCAACGAGGGTAGCCGCGCCCCTTCCCCTTGCCGCAACCACTACCACCTGGTCAACCCGAAGAAGGAGCTAGCGGCGACCGTCATGGTGAAGAAGGAGCACGAGGCCATGGTCGCCGACCTCGAGAGTGGCCTCGCCTGGTCGCGCCAGGACTGCGTGAGGGAGGAGATGGAGCACCAGTGTCACGCTCTGAAAGAAATCACCACACGGCTCTCCAGACGCGACGAGGGCGGCATCATCTTGCTCTCTGACAACGATGAGGAGGTGATGCGGGGCATCCCAAGGTCATCCACATGGACCTAACATCGTCTCACCAAGTGCCAAGTGGACCCATGACACGAGCATGTGCAAGAGGTCTCGAAACCAAGGTGACATCACTCCTCTTGTAACACCCTTTTGAACCACATGAGACATGGCTCCTACCTCAAACGGAGACACTTTGCATACTCAGGTACATCAAAGACATCCATGGAGAAGAAGGAGGAAGGAGGATCGGAGGAGGAATACATACGCGAAATGGAGAAGAAATCAACCAAGTCCTAGGCTGGCCGGATGACCCAGACCCTGGTCCAGACGATTCGGCTACAACACCCGAAAACCACAGCAGCCGGCCTCCTGAAGCCGGATCATCCGGTCCCTGGCCCGGATCATCTGGACGTCTGGACCAGCCCCAGGACAACTGGAGCCCCCACAACCGCCATGACACCCCCGGATGATCCAGACGGTCACCTGGATCATCCGGACCCCCTAAGCCCGGATCATCTGCACCACCATCCGGATTATCCGGATCCTGCCTGCATGCATGATGTTGGGCCAAGGCCCATGTACCCTTTCGTCCCCTTTGCCTATATAAATGACTCCACCTCCACTTTTCTAGGGTTAGCATTTTTTTAGCTCATATGAGAGATAGAGCTTTGCTCATCCACTTGATACCTACTACATTGGAGGCCAAGCCCTCCATCTAGGAGAAGATCCCCCAAGTGGATTCAAGCCCTCCACCTAGGATAAGATCCCCTAGTGGATTCCAAGACCTCCTCTTGGAGAAGAACTAGCTACTTGCATCTTTCCTTTGTTGTCTTTCGATCTTGTGATCTCTTTGTGTTCATGGATCTAGCAGATGTGCGATTGGATCAAGTCAATTTGAGTGTTTCCTCTTGTTTCCCCCTTGTATTCATCGTGTTCTTCATGGGATCCCCTCCAAATCATGAAAGATCGGCCCTAGAGTTTCCACCCTACATCATCTTGGTATCATGAGCCTAGGTTGATCACGAATTTGGAGCCCCTACCCCTTGTTTTCTAGCCTAATTTTGTTGATTTTGTCCCAATTTCAAAAATTCCCCACAAAAATATCCCCATTTTTTTGATTTGTTGGTATGATGAAGTTTTTGTGATTTTGATCCGTGAATTCTTTGTGTTGCAAGTGGATCTCACTTTTTCCTACCATCCCCATGACGAATTCCATCAAAAACCCATAAATCTTTGAATTTCTCCCTGTTTTCGAGCTCATCCCGAGCCTCACTCGCGTGCAGTTGACCTGCCCGGATGATTCAGACCCTACGCCAGATCATCCATACCTGCCCAGATCATCCAGCTTCCACTGTCGAGACTGCATTTTCTGCTGTTTTTCTACACCGCCACTTCCGCCACCGCATACCCATTTCGACCACCACCATCCCACTTCCGCTTACCTCTCGACATACCCAACCATACCACCGCTTTCCGCTACCACCATTAGACTTTGGTTTTGAGAATTTGAGTTGTGGTTCATTGTTTCCTAGGGTGTTTCAACTAACTAGGAACCGTTCGTCATCGACACCACCACCACTCATCTTCGCCAAGGACTCGACATCGACAACGACCACTTCACGATCTTGACACCCTCGACCATAAGCAAGGACAGTAACTTCTACGACACCTTTGTTTACTCCTTGCCATTGCATTGATAACCCCATAGCCGATTTTGCGTCACTTTCCTGTCGACACTAGCCATTGAGTATTGCCAGCAATGTTATTGTACGCATTAGTGATCATTTTATATCTCACATCATATCGGTATCCATATCTTGGTATCATCTCTTGTGTCACAAGGTTCTCATCGCATATACACAATTGCTATCTTGGTTCGTGAAGTTTGCATAGTGGCCAAAGAAAGAGCTCAAAGGACAAAGAGCCAACAAGCTTTTAAGCAAAAGAGAAAGATAAGCAAAGAGCTTTTAAGAAAGAACCATAACATCATACTACATTAAGATTGTCATACTCGATAATCTGGATCATATCACCGTAACACCATACATATAGCATACTTGAGATAGAAGTCGTCCCATTTTTGCTTAGTAGGTTGTGCATAAGTATCCTATCCACCTATTGTGCAATCGTGCTAGCATGTCTCTAGCGTTGTGCAACAAGAGCATTTTCCGTGGATTCCACATTTTGAGCTCCATCCTTGGTTGCACGACCCCATTCATCGTGTGTGTGTGTGTTTCTGTGTGCCACATATTGCTATTAGTCTACTTGTTGCATTTGTGAATTTGCGAATCTTTTTCAACATTATTGAGTCTTGCTAACATTTGCATCAAATTTTGTGCCACCATCCTAACCAAGCTCCACCAAAGGCTTTATTTGTGTAGGTGTGAGATCCGGTACCAATTATGCTATTTCCTTG
Organism: Triticum aestivum; assembly: GCF_018294505.1. Taxonomy (NCBI): domain Eukaryota; kingdom Viridiplantae; phylum Streptophyta; class Magnoliopsida; order Poales; family Poaceae; genus Triticum; species Triticum aestivum. The sequence continues at coordinate 495,947,895 of NC_057813.1, forward strand.
TTACACTATTGAGTGATCATTGATCCATTTTAAACACCGGGTAAGGTAGATTTGGTCTAGTTCTTTCAGTTCTCCACTCACATTTGCTTACGATGATGGATAGGTCAACTACTTCTTCTAACTCACTCTTCATCGAGCATGATGAGGATCCGAACAACTACGTCACCAAGAACCACCTCTTGTGCACGCAAAAAGCTTTACATCAAGAGAATGAAGCATTGGGCGACAACATCGGCCTACTCGCTACCGACTTGAGAGAATCCGAGCAACGTACAAGAGACTACTTCGATACACCAATGGCATCTCTCAAGGAGGACATACGAGCCATGATGGTCAATCGCTCTTCTACATATTCATCCTATTAAAGACGGAGCCACTCAAGTCGTCATTCTTCGCACTATTCTTCAGATGCAAGTCCTTCATGAGCTCGTCCACAGCACCGCCAAGACCATGAAGTTCATCAAGCTCCAAAAAATAAATTTCACGAAATGGATTACAAGCACATCTATATGAACATGAGTGACTACGATGCCAAGCTAATGAACCTCCGGTCCAAGAGCAAGCTCTAATACACCAAGATCAACAAGAACAACAAGATGGTGATGCCCTTCCACAAGAACAACATCGTCATGAGGAACAAAACCTTGAAGTCCAACGTGCTCTACGCGAAGCTACACTAGCCGTCGACGAGCGCAACAACCAAGCAAGACTTCAAGAAGAGGCCCTCCGGAGAGCGACAAGAAGAGGTCGCATGTCTTGAGGAGCTTCAAGAGATGAGGAATCGTGCTAACCTTCACAACCTCAACACCAAGCTAACAATCAAGCGGAGGATGAGGAGCACGCGGCTCATGACCCTCCTCCATGGTAAGAGAGTCCTCATCATAACCATCGACCACAACACAATGAAAGCAACGCTACAACAAGCTCAAGTTCACCATGCCTAAGTTCACAAGATCTTTTGTTTGCACAACTATGAAGAAGAGAAGATGATTTCCATGGCATCTCTTGAGTTCCAAGACTATGTCCTCATTTGGTGGGAGCAAGTCATTGAGCGTCGAGTGGCAAGAGGTGACCCGCCCATCACAACATGGAATCAAATGAAGGATGTCATGCGAGCGAGCTTTGTACCCACGTACTATAATTGTGTCTTCTTCAAGAGATTGCAACTTCTCAAACAAGGCACAAAGTCTGTTTAAGAGTACTACAAAGAAATGGAGATTGCCATGATTCGAGCAAATATCACAAAAGGTGAGGAGCAAACCATGGTGATGTAGGGTAGAACCCTAGATGCCCGATCTTTCACGAAATGGAGGGGATCCCGCAAAGAACACGAAGAACACGGGGAAGAACGGAAAGAAATCACAAGGGGAAACACTCAAGAACAAGTCCAATCACACATCCACTAGACAATCAAACACACAAGATCCAGAAGGTACATGAACAACAAAAGGAAAGATACAAGGTAAAGTTCATCTCCAAGAGGAGGTCTTGATGGTATCCTAGATGGATCTTCCTGCGAGGGGGTCTTGATGATATCTCGCAGGATCTTATCCAAGACGGAGGTCTTGGCCTCCAATGGAGTAGTATTTATCTCTCCAGAGAAGAGTAGGAGCAAAGCTCACATACAAATGAGCTATCACTTTGCTAACCCTAACTAGGAGGAGGGGGAGGAGTATATATAGTCTAAGCCATGAAGGGGTAAGTGGGAAAGGGATACATGGGCCTTTGGCCTGACTCTGTGTGGCAGGAAGGCGCCGGGTGTTTGGGCTGGGGGGATGGATGTCCGAGCTCTCGTGAGACACCGGATGTCCGGGGCGGTTGGTCAGATGTCCAGCCCGAGCGGGGTACCTTCTGGCTTTGGGTGCCTCACGCTGGATTTTCGGGGGCGATGTCGAATGTCCGGGCTATGGTGTTGCGCCAGATGTCCGGGCACACTGGCCGGATGTCCGGCCGCTGATGCTTCGGCCATATGTTGGTGCAGCTCATGGGTGGCTGCACATGCACTGGATGTCCGGCCTCTGAATCGATGTCCAGATGTTGTAGCTTCAACAGCTCTGTCTTCTTCCATCGTCGCTTCCATGCTTCCCTCGCGGATGGTGTAGTTGTTCCTTGGCTCTTGCACTCCTCCTCGCCGTCCGTGAAGCTCCGACAATACCTATGCATGCACACGGGAGAAGTGTCAAGTAGTATACCATCCTCAAAGGGGTCAAGTGAGCACGTGTAAAGGAGATGATTCACCTTTGTGTATGTGAAGTAGATGTCGCACGTGTCACTCGTCGAACGGACTCTTGACATGGTGATGTCCATAGGGTGCTCCGCATCATCTCCCCTCCCTTGGGCAAGATCCGACCTCGTATCGAAAACCAAATCACCATGGGAAAGAGATGGCTTCGCTGTGTAGAAGTGGACGCTCACCAATTACTCGTCATCTTCAAGATTGAAATGGGCACTCTCCAATGTCGCACTGTCTTGTGATTCCTTCAAAATGAGCAAATACAACAAACACTTGGAAAGACAAATGTGGTTAGCATTAGTGTAAAACCAAGCATTCAAGAGGTGATTCACCCAACAAGTTTTATCATCATGCAAAGCATATTGTGTGAAAAAGAATTGTGACATGGCATGTAAGCATATCAATCGAGCACAAGCAAAGTTATCATAGGGACAATCATGTAAATGTGAGGTAGCGATGTAAATATGTGTAATATGAGAATAAGCATCTAACTCAAGGTCATAGCAATCATGCATAGAGCACTCAAAAAATGGTCGATGGTAGGCGTAAGAATCATTCACAACACCAAATAAAATGAAGTGTCTAAACACATGGTCAAGTGCAAGACAATCCAAGCATAACGTGCATAGGGTGTAGTGAAGATAGTATGGCACTCAACACAGTAGAAAGAGCAATTGTTCATCATGTGTGAGGCAATCAAGGAAAGCATGTAGCAATCCATGGAACATTGCATATGTGAAGAAATGACATTGGTGCAACCAACCATAGGATAGTAGCAAGTAGTCCAGGAATTGGATGCAACACACAAGGTATATATGTCATGAGGCATGGAAATGTGGCAATCATGGGTGAAAAAAATATCTTTAACATGCGTGCAAATGGTGCAAGCAACACATGAAGTATGATCCACAATATCCAAGATCAAGAAGGATGTCACCTTGAAAGTGTGTCCTTGTGCATTATTCACAATGCCGAAGTGGTAGGAAATGTGTTGTAGAAGCGAGTCGTGGTAGAATGTATGAGGCTTGCTCTCAAGAGCTTGAATTGTCAACTCACGTGAAGTGGAAGTCGACACAAAGTCCAAGTATCCTACACATGCACACAACAAAACAAAGAGCGTATGCTCATGGTAGATAAACACATCATCCATCATGATGGTTCTCTTCTCTTGCACACAACCATTAGAAGCACAAGTGCATGAATATATGATGCAACAATGGCTATATTCATGGCACTAGGTATATGGTGAAAAGAGGTAAGACAAGCATGCTTCACAAGAAATATGTCAAAATCTCCAAATATATATGAGAATGCTATGGGGGCATCTCATTAGCAAGACTAATAGCATGGTTGCAATCAATACATGGAAAATCATCTAGCATGAGGGAGGCAACATATGGAGATATAAGACAAGAAGCAATATCAATCATGTGCAAAGCATGTAGATGGTTGTCATCAACCACATGAAATGAGCAAGTATGAATCATGGGTGATGCAACATGAGCAAGCATAGAGATCAAGTCATGCAAACTAGTGGAGCGAAGATGCAACACACTAGAGGAAATCATGGCAATCATGTCATGTGAGGAAATAGTAGATATAGGCAATGCACATGACATATCGCAAGCATGAAAATGAAACATGATCAAAGCATCATCATAAGCATTGGGAACAAAGCAATGATGGCAATAACAAGCAATATCTCCACCAAGCTTTCAAAGATACATACAAGTATGAGAATCAATCATCATGTGTAATGCAAAGCATGGGTCACAAATGCATGGCAAAAGCATAGGAATGAGCATATCATGCAAAGTGAAAATGGCATGATGGGTATATAATATGTAATGGACAATAACCCATAGCCAAGTGAGGGCCATGTAGAAAAAAATGCGCGAAGTTGTTGCGCAATGGGGACAGTGTGAAACACAATCCACATGATCCCAAGTCATCGTTGCTCTCTAGAGCTTGTTTTGTCAACTCGTGGGATTGCGAGGTTGACAAGTATTCATGGGTACCTACACAAAAGAGACACAAACCAAAGAAATTGTGTGTGTGGTAAATGTACACATCATCCATCATGATGTGTATGTGCACGTGTGAGTTAGCACAAAATAAGCATCACTCAAAGGAATTTGATGCATGGTATATGAACATGTCATCCATCATGAAAGAATAGTTATTCTGTATGACACGATGGGGATGCAAATTGATCATACAATTATATGGCACATCAATAGCATTTTCATTCATGGAAAATATATGGTCCACATAATTATTGGGATCATGCAATGGATGGGATGGATCAAAATCTCCTAACATGTATGAGGAAGCTATGGAGGTCTCCTCATGAGCAATATTGGAAACATCATATGGAGAAAATGGACAACATCCAAAACAATGCATATCCGAAGTGAGGTGGTCATGGCATGGAATATGAGACAAATGATGCAAATGGATCATATCAATATCATCACAAGAAAAACAAATGCCAATAACCATGGGCTTGTCATCTATGCCATATGTGCACATTGGGTTAATTTGAATGGCATATAAATAGTCACTACAAAGAGATTGTAAATATGACATATGGTTGATCTCATGGATAGCATATCACAAGTCAAGCGGATTATAAAACATAATGTGACCTAAAGAATTGTCACAAGAAATCCTATGTAACATGGCATGACAACTAATAGACTCCACATGAGAATCATCATACTCATCATAAATGGGCAAATAATCACATGGGGAAATCACACTAGCATGAAGCAAGGTACTAGGTGGATCAACATCATGCAAGCAATCAATGTCAAGAATGTCCACTAGTGGGACTAGAGCATCACCATCACCTATGTTACCATTTTCATTCCACTCAAGTGGTGTAGATGAGGTGGGAAAGACCAAATGGTGGCCAATACCATCATCTTGATGGAACCATGTGGGGGGTGCATCATATTCCACCATGGCCATCGTCATGTCCAAAGGGAGGACGAAGTCGTCGAGGATCTACACGTCATCATATATGGGACCTAGCACCAAATGAGAAGACACAACAGAGGTATAGGTAAAGTTGTTAGAAATGCAAATAGCCTCATGAGACCTATCAACTATCTGACTCTCTCTATGTGGTGGTTCACTCACTCCCTCAAAATAGGTGCACTCAAAGTCACATATGGTGGAGTCACTCATCTCACTCAAGTGGTGGGGGCTGTGGCTCGCCTCACATGGAAAGTGGGGCAACTCGTCAAATATGGCGCTAGAGGTGAAGTCACTCTCACTTTCAATATGGTGGCAAAAGTCACTCAAGTCATCATACGTCACCGTGGTCGAAGGGAAAATCCCATGCTCAACCATCTTTTCCCCGTTGTCGTGGATGAAGGCCGAAGATGACACATCATCGCTCTTCTCCATGACCGAAGGGAAAATCCCATGCTCGATCATCTTGTCACCATCGCCGTGGATAAAGGCCGAAGATGGCACATGATCACTCTTGCCTCCTAAGATGGAAGCATCATCCTTTCTCGTCACCATGTTGTTTGCATCCAAAGTTTGGTCCTTGAAGGTCTCCGTAGTCATACTCGTTGCCGCACCGTCTTAAAAAAGAGTCATGGTAGACTCGGCATCATCAATGCCACAAAGAGGGATGGCGGTGAAGTCGAACTTGGGAGCATCGTCTTGGATCTCATTGGGCTTGGACATCTTGGTGGTACTAGCCTCATTCTCGCCGTCTTGGAGCTTGGTCTTCGAGAAGTGTGTTTGGGATGGAGAAGCCTTGGTCTGCATGAATTCTTGTTCCGCCTTGAGAACACCAATGTAGTTGTCATCGATGGACTTGTAGTTCTCGAGGAATATAGTCTTGGAGATGTCGTTGTGCAATCCCATCATGAAGTGGAACTTCATCAAAATGGGGTCATCCACGCTGGCTCATCGCAAGGCATTCTTCATCTCCTTGAAGTACGCGTCAATGGACTTGGATCCTTGGATGGTGTTCTCCAATTGGCGCCGAAGTTGTTCCCTGTAGGTTGGAGGCATGAACTCTCGCTGCATAGCTCTCTTCGTCTTGGACCAACTCATGTCATAGCTCTCCGAAGGTGTGTGAAGCCACCATGTTGAGGCGTAGTCGTGGAAGTTCCTTGTGGCGCACTTGACTTGATCGTCGGGACAAACTTGATGTAGCTTGAGGTAGTGGTCCATCAAGCGCTCCCACTCGAGATACTCCTCGGGTTCTAGAGTACCATAGAAAGGAATCTTGTGGTCGATGTCAAGGTCATAGTAGCTCGTGGAAGTCACGGACTTGAGCTTGGGGAGCTTCTCTTGAGCGCAGTCTTGAGGTGCTTGTTGGCGAAGATGCCGAATATCCGAAGGAGAAGATGCCTTGAAGTCGCTTGGCGAAGATGCCAAGGGTGATGGTGAAGTCATTGAGCGGTTGTTGGTGTTGAGCTCTTGACCTTCACATTCTTGTCGGTGATCATGGCGATGCCGATGTGATCTTGCTGGAGATGGTAGCTCGGAAGCATGTGCGCTTGAGCGTCTTCTCGAAGATGAGGAAGACTGCTTGTAGGCCTTGATGAGGGCTTTGATCTCCTCCATTTGAGCTTGCATCTTGGCGTCAAAGTTGTTTTTCGTGGCATCGAACTCGTCGTTGTTGTTATAGACCAAAGGTGAAATGCCTTGCCTATCTATCACAAGACTCGAGCAAAGGTGAGTAGGAAATGAGATAAAGAATACCAAGTTACCTTTTCCCAAATTTGAGGATGTATCCCGTTTCACTAAATGTGAAATGAAAAAAATAGTGGAATTGGTACCGCACTTGTTCACTCACACATATCAAAGTAAAGCTTATGGAGTAGCTTGGTGAGGATAGTGGCACAAAAATTTGATGCAAAATGTTAGCAAGAGTCAATAATGCTGAAAGAGATTCACAAATTCACAAGTGAAACTGACGGGGGATAGACCCCGGGTAGCCTCATCCACACCTTAGCATATTTCAAGACATCGGGGCTAGCCTAGCCCCTCAATCTGACTGGCCGCCAGGTCTGCTTCCGTGCCAGCTGGAGCCAACCGGCCGCCTCCTAGAAGGCGGCATGCCTCAGAAGACGGCGAGAGCATGGGCCGAATCCTAGTAGGCGGCCCATCGCCGCCTCAAAGACTGCACCCACCTGGTACGACAAGACCGGACGTGGCAACAGTGCCACCTACCACCCCCGAATCCTAGAAGGAACATGGCTACAGTGCGGACGTACCAGGCGGACACCCTCCACCTGGCATGGCACTGTAGCCACGCCGCTTGTGACGGTGCCTACGTCAGGTAGGGCCCTACCTGTCCGCGTACCCTAGAAGACGACAAGGCCTGAGCAGGTGGCCTTGAGGGGAGGGCTGCTCCTAGCAGGCGGCCGCCCCTTCCCTTGGAGTATGTGCATAATTAACCAGGCGGCGGCACTGTAGCCACGCGCCCCCCGACCAAGACATTGCCATCAGGGGCAAGGCTACAATGCAGCCTGTTCCCCCTGGCCCGCAGGCGGCAGGCCCTACCTATCGGCAGAGCTCGCGGCAGCTGGCGGGCCCCAGTAGCCGGCGGAGAAGCCGGAGCCCAGAGACACTGACGGCCGGGTCCCAGGACCAGCTGGATTACCATTGTACCCCTGGGGGTAGGCCTATATAAACCCCCCAGGGCCACCCATGCAAAAGGTTCAACCTTCTTATATCATACACACACCCATAGCTAGAGAGGAGTAGAGCAAGCAGCCTTCTTCCTCCTCTAGCCCGAACAACTCAAGGAGCACCCTTGTACTAGGTATTGATCATAGTGATGCGGAGACCCCTAGAGCAGGATTAGGGGTGTTATCTCCACGGAGAGCCCCGAACCTGGGTAAGACCCGGCGTCACTTGCGGTCTTGCCTACTCCCGCTTCTAGATCCTGGCAATGTTCTATTGACCCCATACATGATTAGCCACCCGTTGGCATATGTCGAGGAAATACCACGACATTTGACGCCCACCGTGGGGCAAGGCGCACCGTTGTCCAGAGACACATTCTGGACGGGAACCCGTTTCCTCTCCCGTGAGCATAGCTAGCCCGGCTCTCCCACTGGCGTCTACACCGATGATCTGCGTGGCGTGGAGGCCACCTGCACCGCAAGCTCCCTCGCCGATCTCCTCGGCGGCGTCCACCTCACCGACGAGCCTGCCCCCGATGTGGGTTTGGCTAGCTTCGAGAGCTGCCTTGTTGACCTCCTCGACAAGCTCCACATCGTTGACGAGCCCTCCTCCGACTTGGAGTCAATTGGTTCCACCGACCCGCCCGTCGAGATGATCATCGACTCTGACGCGGCAGACATCTACCCCGATCACGTAGAGATCATCAATGACCCGCTTCCTCACGCGGGCAGCATCACCAGCGCCAGCACCGTCATGGAGGTGTTGGTCATCAGCTAGGACGAAGACTCGGCTAGGGCGGACCAGGATCCGATCCGTTTGACCCTGCGAGCCCTTGCCACTCCGGTTGACAGCGGCGCAGACTGTGCAACCCTACAGGCACACCGTGTTTCGCTCCTCGACAATGCCAATCAGCTGGCTGCTGTGAAGCACCTTGCTGAGGCCTACCAGCGCGAGCTCGACCGTGCTGCAGGCGGCACTCCGGCTGCTAGAGAGCCTAGCCGGTTGGGCGCAGTTCGGCATCGCGGCTGTCGGCGTTCTGGGAACGGGGGTCCCCAGACTTGCCTGCCTGCGGCCTGTGGCGTGGCTCAAGGGGCAGTTGAACATGGCCCATCTTCATCAGCACGAGGTCAAGACCCTTGCGAGGGGCCAAGCCTCGCGGGGTGGACGATGGGAGGCTTCCTCAGGCACGGCCTCGTCAGGCTGGCTCGCGAGGAGGCGGAGAGATCAAGGCAGGGTACCTCACGAGGTGCCCATGACGCAAGCCATGACGACCAAAGGCGCCGGGCGGGCGCCAGCCCGCACACTGTCCTTCTTTCCTCTTTGGTGCAAAGGTAGCAAGCGCAGACGAGAGCATCAAGCAAAGGCATCCATTTCGGTGCAACAAGACCAAGACCAGCAGAATGGCAGGATGGAAGTCATCGTGGAGCCCAAGCTGACGTCACCACCAGAGCCTTTGGCAGGCGAGGACCAACTTTAGTTAGGATAAGTGTACTAGATGTTCCCCTTCAAAATGGCCAATTGTTGGCGCCCTTCCCGCTCAATATTTGGGAAGAGGCCCAGGGCCTTTGCCTATAAATAGGACTGAACTCCCTAGGGTAGAGGCATCGAGAGAAGCATCCAAAGAGAGAGCGACTGAACTCCCCAAGCAATTCATCGCGCCAGCAAAGAACAGACCCTCGCGAGGCTGTTCTCCCTTGTACTGTTCATCATCAGCCCAAGAGGCAATCCACCACACACGCACTGGAGTAGGGTATTACACCACAATGGTGGCCTGAACTAGTATAAACCCTGTGTTTCTTGTGTTGTCCCTTTGATTGCTTAGTTCCTAGCGAGGCGGTGAGGTGCAGGTAGGTAGAGGGCCGAATCTCCGTGCGCACCCCAGTGTTCGAATCTAGAGGGTCTGCCGGAACCCAAAATCCGACATTTGGCGCGCTAGGTAGGGGTGCATCGGAGCTTCTCCTTCCACCGACCCGCTCTCCGCTGACACCGCGACTCGCCCTGCGATGAGCGGCGCGCCGTCCGCTCCGGTTGTCGCGGCCCTCTTCGGCGTCTCGCAGGCGCCGCCCTCAGGCCGCCACGTCAAGCCATTCGTCCGCCAGGTCGGCGCCGCTTCCATGCGGCAAGGGGCTCTCTCAGTTCGGTCGGCGCCTGTCGGTATCAAAACCGGCGGATCTTGGGTAGGGGGTCCCGAACTGTGCGTCTAGGCAGATGGTAACAGGAGACAAGGGACACGATGTTTTTACCCAGGTTCGGGCCCTCTCGATGGAGGTAAAACCCTACTCCTGCTTGATTAATATTGATGATATGGGTAGTACAAGAGTGGATCTACCACGAGATCAGAGAGGCTAAACCCTAGAAGCTAGCCTATGGTATGATTGTTGTTCGTCCTACGGACTAAAACTCTTCGGTTTATATAGACATCGGAGAGGGCTAGGGTTACACAGAGTCGGTTACAATGGGAGGAGATCTTCATATCGTATCGCCGAGCTTGCCTTCCACGCCAAGGAAAGTCCCATCCAGACACAGGACGGAGTCTTCAATCTTGTATCTTCATAGTCCGGGAGTCTGGCCAAAGGTCATAGTCCGGCCATCCGGACACCCCCTAATCCAGGACTCCCTCAGTAGCCCTTGAACCAGGCTTCAATGACGACGAGTCCGGCGCGCAAGTTGTCTTCGGCATTGCAAGGCTGGTTCCTCCTCTGAATACTTCATAAAAGACATTGCACACCAGGATAGTGTCCGGCTCTGCAAAATAAGTTCCACATGCCACCATAGAGAGAATAACATTTGCACCAATCTAATCTGCTGACGTATTCCGCAGCGTGACATCATGCCACGGCCAGGCTTTTATTCATTTTACTGTTCCACCTCAGCGCGTTTAGCGAGGCGGTTTCCTTGGCACGTCTTGTCAAAGCAGAGATCGTGTCCCCTTATTCCGGGATTCTCATCAATACGGGCGTGGGTAACCCAACCGCGCCATTAACCGCGGCGCTTGGGAGATAAGTGAGTTTTATTAGGCTGGTGGGGGCTCGTAGTTTTGGCCGCCCATATAAGGGGATAAGAATCCACCCTTTCCATTCACGCCTTCTTCCTCCTTTGCTTATTTGTCCCTGCGCGCTCGAGCTCCAACGCCCAAGCCCGCACTTCCCACCTCAACCTTCTCCGATCATGTCCGGAGCGGGAGGTAGATGGATGGCCTCCTCCGTCACGGAGGGGCAAATCAAAAAGCTGAGGAAGGCCGGATACCTGTCTGACGACACCGCGCACCGGCTTCCAGATGTGGGGCAACTCATCCCCACCCCCAGGCCCCATGAGAGGGTTGTTTTTCTTCCCCATTTCCTCCGCGGACTGGGTTTTCCTCTTCATCCGTTCGTCCGGGGGCTCATGTTCTATTACGGCCTGGACTTCCACGATCTGGCTCCGAACTTCATCCTCAACATCTCGGTGTTCATCATCGTCTGCGAGGCCTTCCTCCGCATCCAGCCTCATTTTGGCCTATGGCTGAAGATCTTCAGTGTCAAGCCGAAGGTCGTGGGCGGCCGCCTAGCGGAGTGCGGAGGTGCCATGGTGGGCAAGATAGCCAACGTTACATGGCTCGAGGGCGCCTTCGTAGAGACTATCAAAGGGTGGCAATCGGGGTGGTTCTATATCACCGAGCCGCGTGACCCAGAATGGGCAGCGCCCCCCGAATTCCGATCTGGCATCCCCGCACGGCTCACATCTTGGAAATAGACGGGCCTGTCATGGGGTAATTCAGCGTAAGTGACCGGACTTCAAACCTGCATCAAAGACCTGATCGGCAGGAAGGTTAAACTTGTCACCGTAGTCCAGGTCATGCTCTTCCGTCGGATTCTCCCGTGTCAATGACGAGTTTTCATCCTATGGGAGTTCGACCCGGCCCAGCACCAGACTCTGTCTCGGCTCTTTGACACAAAACACGAGGATGCCTGGAAGGTGCTATTCAAGAGTACCGAGGTCTCCCCTCCCGTCACCGAGGATCGCGGATTCTGCGCCAAGCACCAAGCCAGCGCGGTGAGCTTAATTTTCCCTTTACGGGGTATTTTTTTTCATAGCTTTGATTCTATGCGGGATCTAAACTCCCATCTCTTCAGCAGGATTGGCAGAAGAAGGCCGGACAGATCGACTGTCCGGCTCCCTTGCCCGAAGACCCAGTGGACGCTCGCTTAACGAAGCTGCTGGTTCCGGCACCTCACATGGTGCCGGAGAAGAAGGCCAAGAAGAAGGCCACGAGGACTCAAAAGAGCTCCCGGCGCCTGGTGGTGTCGGATTCATCGCCCGACAACCCCGACGCACCCTCTGCCTCCGAAGACGAGGAGGAGGAAGAAGAAGAAGACGCCTCTCCCCCTCCAACGGGGGGAGGAAAGAAAAGAAAGGCCACCCCAACTGGGAAGGCCAGAGGGTCCAAGAAGGGGAAGACCCTTCTGCCGGACTACACCTCCGATGCCGAAGACGGCGGGGAGGAATGGCCATCCAGGATCAAGCCCCTGGCAAAATCGTAAGCCTGTACAAGCCTGTTAACAGGCTTTGAGTTATGTGTTAAAAACATATAGAAAATGTTACCGCATAGACAGTAGCCCCTGATGCTCAGTTCGGTGTTCGGAAAGAAAAGCCGAGCTGAGGATCTAAAAAGATATACACAGGAGTCTAATGAAAATATGTCAATATGGGAATGCAGGCTGCGCTGCTGACCTCTGTCGCACTGACTGCGGAGGTCAATGCCTTGAGGGAGAACCTCGAGCGGTCCGAGAACAAGCTCGGCCGTGCCAAGAAGCAGCTCGAGGACAAGGAGGGTATTTAATACCGCATGTAAATGTGTATAGAAATACTTGGTTGCAAATAATGACAGGACGAACTTAAATGTTGCAGGGGCCACAGCCGAGGTGGCGACCCTGAAGGAGGCGGTCTCCAAGGCCGAAAACAGTGTGGCCCTGGAGCGCACCGAGCGAGAGAAGCAGGAGGCGCGGGTGGCGGAGGTGCGGTAAGAGCTCCAGGCTCTCGTGGAAAAACACGAGACTTTGGAGCGTGACTCGAAGACTCGAGAGTCCGAGCTCGCCTTGGCTCTTGAGAGTGCCAAAAACGCCAAGGCCGAAGCCCAGAAGGCCCTCCAGGAGATCGAGGCGATGAAGAAGATAGCGGCGGGTAAGGCATTCTTTATGCAAAGCAAGAATATAAAAGTTAATTATCTGCTACTTACCCGAATCCGGAGCTCTCCAGGAGCGTTCGCCGATCTGCCCTGTAGTGTGTCTGATGCCGCCGCATACTACCGAGCCGAAGAGGGGAGCTCGACGGAAAAAGTGTTCTGGTCTCAGTATGCTGAGGCCAAACATCCGGTGCCCCTGAGCGACCAGCTGAAGCAGCTGGTCGAGCTCCACAAGGTGGCCGAACAGGCCATGAAGGGCCTCATAGCTAGGCTGTGGCCTGGAGAAGCCATGCCTGGGAGCTACTTCGGTCTGGTGCGGCGGCTGGTGGACGCGTGTCCGTGGATTGAGGTCGTCAAGCGCTCTGTCTGTATCGAAGGTACCCGTCGGGCCCTTGCCCGTGCTAAGGTGCACTAGGGCAAGCTAGACGCTGAGAAGCTTTTGACGGACGCGCCACCGCCGGGCAAGGAGTATCGCACGCCCGAGATGTATTATAAGGGCGTCCTGAAGGGTGCTCGCCGTATAGCGGACGAATGCTCCAAAGATGTAATTTTTGAGTAGACTCGCATTTGTTATCCTGTATGCTGAAAACTTTGTTCATGTGCGTTAAGCAACGCTTGTTAATTTAAAATATTACCTTCTGTGCGGCCGTTTATCAAATCTGAGAGATGCAAGTCGTCGGCTTCGACCCCCATGCCACGAGTGCTGCGGTGTTCGGGATAAACCTGAGCGCTCTTGTTCCCATTCTTGGGTCCATCTAGGGAGGCGCTCAGCACAACGAACCAGGCCGTCGGACTTATAATGCTTTATCACTCTCACTTAGCCATAGAATTCTATAATTTTAAATTTCGGCGAAGCCCCTAGTATTCGGAAGACCGAGTTCGGGGCGCTATCCACGCCTAGGCCGGATAAGTCCGGTTCCTCGCTCTAAGCGGCATAAGTCTTTAAGGACTCGAAAAACCTCGCGAACAGCGACCGGTCTCTCGCACTATCACGACGGTCAGTTTTAGCTTTCTCCACTGAGGTGTTAACCCAGCTCAACTGGGGCACAATCGCAGTAGTTCTCCCAGCGCTACCTTAGCCAACATTGCGGAACATAAGGTACCAAAACATGGGAGCCAGGCAAACCCAACTATTGACCAAAGACATGATTCGGAGCCAATGCATATAGTGCTATAAGTTCGGGGTGCCGCACTCATGAGAGTGTTCGGTCTTCTCACACCATGTTATGGGGTGCTTAAGCCCCTGGTGTATTGGCCGTACCAAAGTGTACAGTTGCAGAATGTCATGACTGAACATATTTGTATATATAAAAAATAGATGAGTACAATAATAGATAAGAGCTATGTATTGTTTATTAAAAAAGGGCTGCTGCGAGAGCAGAACGATACAAGTAGTGCGATAAGGAAGAGATGGGATTATTAGACATGTCCCCCTCTAGGGGCAAGCTGCGGGATTTTAAGTAAAACATGTATTACGCTCGTTATAGAGACCACCTGGACATTTGACGCGGCTTGTTTTCTCCCTGGCTGTTGCATCGTATGTTCGGCGAGTTTGTTGCCGGACAGGCCTTCCAAATAGTTGGGTCCTGAAAGTGTATAAAAAGGAAACAACGGAATAGGGAGCCCCTTAGTGCGGTTGAGCCGCATTCTGGGCGTGCCGTAGTTGTGCCCCTCCCCTTATGCCCATGGTATCTCTAAGGCGTAATCATGTACGCGTGGTACTAATATCACCATCTGGCGAGGGCTGGGGTTGGGGCCGCACTGCTATGCTTGCTCGGAACGTGCCAGCCAGATTTGTTGTAGGTTACTTCGGGCTCGCTTGACGTTGTCCGGACGTTTGACACCTGGGTTGGAGGATTGCCTTGAGAGGCTACTCTGTACTTCCGCTGCCAGGGCCGCCATGTGCTCCTCCGTTCGGAGAGAGCGTTTAGTGTTTCCATTTACCGTGATGACTCCACGAGGTCCTGACATCTTGAGCTTGAGATATGCGTAGTGCGGCACCGCATTGAATTTTGCAAATGCGGTTCGTCCGAGCAAGGCGTGATAACCACTGCCGAATGGGACTATGTCGAAGATTAACTCTTCGCTTTGGAAATTGTCCGGGGATCCGAAGACCACTTTGAGTGTAACCGAGCCTATACAGCTGGCTTCTACACCTGGTATGACGCCTTTAAAGGTTGTCTTTGTGGGTTTAATCCTTGAGGGATCGATACCCATTTTTCGCACTCTATCCTGGTAAAGCAGGTTTAGGCTGCTGTCGTCGTCCATTAGGACTCTGGTGAGGTGAAATCCGTCAATAATTGGGTCTAGGACCAATGCGGCGAATCCGCCGTGATGGATGCTAGTGGGGTGGTCCCTTCGATCAAAAGTGATCGGGCAGGAGGACCATGGGTTGAACTTTGGGGCGACTGGCTCCAACGCATAGACGTCCTTGAGAGCACGCTTCCGCTCCCTTTTGGGGATGTGGGTTGCGTATATCATGTTCACTGTCCGCACTTGCGGGGGGAATCCCTTCTGTCCTCTGTTGTTCGGCGGCCGGGGCTCCTCCTCGTCATCGCTACGCAGCCCCTTGTCTCTGGTTTCGGCACTTAACTTGCCTGCCTGCTTGAACACCCAACAATCCCTGTTGGTGTGGTTGGCTGGTTGTTCGGGGGTGCCGTGTATCTGGCACGAGCGGTCGAGTATCCGGTCTAAGTTGGATGGGCCCGGAGGGTTTCTTTTGAATGGCTTCTTCCGCTGACCGGGTTTAGAGCCTCTGAATCCGGCGTTGACTGCCGTATCCTCAGTATTGTCGCCGTTAATGCGGCGCTTGTGCTTGTTGCGACATGACCTGCCATTGTTGTCCTTGGTATCCGAATTACCAGGGCTCTTGGTTATGTTATTGCTACGAGCTAGCCAGCTGTCTTCGCCCGCACAAAAGCGGGTCATGAGTGTCGTGAGGGCTGCCATAGATTTCGGCTTTTCCTGTCCTAGGTGCCGGGCAAGCCATTCGTCTCGGATGTTGTGCCTGAAGGCAGCAAGGGCCTCGGCGTCCGGACAGTCGACTATTTGATTTTTCTTAGTTAGGAACCGTGTCCAGAATTGCCTGGCCGATTCCTCTGGCTGCTGGATTATGTGGCTTAGGTCATCGGCGTCTGGTGGTCGCACATAAGTGCCCTGGAAGTTGTCAAGGAATGCGGATTCCAGGTCCTCCCAGCAACTAATTGACTCTGCTGGCAGGCTGTTAAGCCAATGTCGAGCTGGTCCTTTAAGCTTGAGCGGGAGGTATTTGATGGCATGTAGATCATCACCACGGGCCATGTGGATATGAAGGAGATAATCCTCGATCCATACCGCAGGATCTGTTGTGCCATCGTATGATTCGATGTTCACGGGTTTAAAGCCCTCGGGGATTTGATGATCCATTACTTCGTCTGTGAAGCATAGTGGGTGTGCGGCGCCCCTGTATTGGGCTATATCACGACGCAGCTCAGATGAGCTTGGTCTGTTGTATTCGGTCTAGCCGTACTTATCATGTCCGGCGTGACGGCTGGCGTCACGTGAAGCAGGGCGCCCATGCGATCCGTAGATCGATCTTGCTTGCCTTGCCTTGTTCTCCAATATGTCTCGCAGGTCTGTTGCGTCTCCCCGTACTCTAGTATGTTTTGAGCGGTGCCGGGGTGCGGCTTGGGTCGAGGGCCTGAAGGCCTCTCTGTCGCGGCCACGGGGTGGCCGATCGGGCGCATCGTACGCTGGTGATGTAGGTTTAGTTGCTTCCTCCTCAAGTTGGGGTAGCAGCCTGCGCTTTGGGTAGCTCTTGGAGGGGCGCTCGAGTTTATACTCTTCGGCCGCCAGGACTTCGGTCCATCTGTCGGCTAGCAAGTCTTGGTCAGCTCTAAGCTGCTGCTGTTTTTTCTTGAGGCTGCTTGCCGTGGCCATAAGCCTGCGTTTGAAATGCTCTTGTTCGACGGGATCCTCTGGCACGACGAATTCGTCGTCGTCGAGGCTTGCCTCGTCTTCGGAGGGAGGCATATAGTTGTCGTCCTCAACCTCTCTGTCGGCCGCTCTCTCATGAGGGCTGGCTCCTTCGTCCTCCTGCACTGAATCCTGCTGGAGGGGGTTATCTTCGGCACTGTCCGGCGTGTTGTTATCTCCGGTGCCGGAATCGCCGTTTTTGCTTTGGCGGGACTTAGAGCGGCGCCGCTGACGTCGGCGCTTGGGTTGCTTCTTGGAGGGGTCATCCTCCGTTTTTTCCTCGCCATCCCCTGCTTTGGGGGTGTCCACCATGTATATGTCATATGACGAGGTGGCTTTCCAGTTCCCTATAGGTGCTGGTTCTTGGTCGTCTCCTTCATCGGCGTCCATACCGTCGATGTCTTCGGAGTCAAAGTCGAGCATGTCGGTTAAATCGTCGACAGTGGCTACGAAGTGGGTGGTGGGTGGGCCTCGAATTTCTTCGTCGTCCGTATCCCAACCATGCTGACCGTAATCCGGCCAGGGCTCTCCTGACAAAGAGAGAGACTTTAGTGAATTCAGGATATCGCCAAAGGGCGAGTGCTGAAAGACGTCCGCGGCGGTGAACTCCATGATCGGAGCCCAATCGGGTTCGATCGGAAGGGGTGCGGAAGATTCGGAGTCCGGAACGGAGTCCGGCACCTTGGAGTCACGGGCCTTGCAAAGGACTAGGCTGGTATTCGGCTCTATCGCCGTAGAGATTGCAGCTCCTGGGGCGGCGTCTAACCGTCCGTCCCTGGTTAGCGCAGTCGGCTCTGGGCTAATGGTCGGAGCGGACACCTGAGCAGCGCTCCGGGCGCTGTCCGGCGGCAGAGCTAGATCATGCCCATCGAGACAGTGCGGCACGCTCGGTCGTGGCTCGAATCCGTCGAAGATCAAGTCCCCGCGGATGTCGGCCGTGTAGTTTAAGCTTCCAAACCTGACCTGATGGCCAGGGGCGTAGCTTTCGATCTGCTCCAGATGGCCAAGCGAGTTGGCCCATAGTGCGAAGCCGCCGAATACAAAGATCTATCCGGGGAGAAAAGTCTCACCCTGGACCGCGTCGTGGTTGATGATCGAAGAAGCCATCGGGCCTAAGGGTGACGACACAGAGGAACTCTCAATGAAAGCACCATTGTCGGTGTCAAAACCGGCGGATCTCGGGTAGGGGGTCCCGAACTGTGCGTCTAGGCGGATGGTAACAGGAGACAAGGGACACGATGTTTTTACCCAGGTTCGGGCCCTCTCGATGGAGGTAAAACCCTACTCCTTCTTGATTAATATTGATGATATGGGTAGTACAAGAGTGCATCTACCACGAGATCAGAGAGGCTAAACCCTAGAAGCTAGCCTATGGTATGATTGTTGTTCGTCCTACGGACTAAAACTCTCCGATTTATATAGACACCGGAGAGGGCTAGGGTTACACAAAGTCGGTTACAATGGGAGGAGATCTTCATAACGTATCACCGAGCTTGCCTTCCACGCCAAGGAAAGTCCCATCCGGACACGGGACGGAGTCTTCAATCTTGTATCTTCATAGTCCGGGAGTCTGGCCAAAGGTCATAGTCCGGCCATCCGGACACCCCCTAATCCAGGACTCCCTCAGCGCCCAAGGCCGATCTGGCATTCAGCTCAAAGGACCACCCCTCCAATTCAGCCTGCTCAGGCGTGCTCCCGATGCTGTGCACCCCCACCATCTGCCAGGTGGTTGTCACTAGGACTCTCATCGATGGCGGCTCGGGCCTCAGTGTGCTCTCGGTTGAAGCCTTCAGCCTCCTCCACATGCCATCGGAGCGGCTCCGGCCCAGCCGGCCCTTCTTGGGCGTCGGGGGCGGGTCCTCTAGCTCCCTGGGGCAGATCCGTCTCCCGGTAACCTTCGGCACCTACGAAAACTTCCGCACAGACCTGATCGACTTCGACATCGCCCCCATCGGCCTCCCGTACAACGCCATCCTCGGCTACCCAGCGCTGGCCCGGTTCATGGCTGCGAATCACCCGACGTACAACCTCATGAAAATGCCCGGGAGCAACGGCGTCCTCACCGTGTGTGGAGACACCGGGGATGCGTTGCAAGTGCTCAAGCTTGCCTTCAAGGCGGCAACATCGGCGCAGCCCGCCGACTCGGACGCCCCTGAGCCCAAGGGAGCTGCGCCGGCCAAGAAGAAGTAGTTGTTCACTCAAGACAAGGCAGACACCAAGCAGATGCTGGTCGACGAGGATGGATCCACTGACGCCACCTTCACCATAGGCGCCAATCTCGAGCCCGAGCAGGAGGAGGCCCTGGTCAGGTTCCTGCGCGCAAACAAGAAGGTATTCGCATGGGAGCCCGATCAGTTGGTAGGGATCCCAAGGGGCGTAATCGTGCGCCACCTCAATGCGTGCCCCATTGTCCGACCCGTGAAGCAGAAGGCAAGACGGCAGTCCACGGAAAAGCAGGCTTTCATCGTCCAAGAGACCCACAAGTTGGAAGCTGCAGGGGTCATTCGCGAGGTCCGGTACCCGGATTGGTTGGCCAACCCAGTTGTTGTACCGAAGAAAGGAGGGAAGGAACGTATGTGTGTCGACTTCACCAATCTCAACAAAGCTTGCCCACAAGATCTATTCCCGCTCCCCCGCATCGATTAGATCGTCGACTCCACCGCCGAGTGCGACCTGTTGTGCTTCTTGGATGCCTTCTCTGGGTATCACCAGATCAAAATGGCGGTGGAAGATGTGGAAAAGACTGCCTTTCTAACCCCATGTGGGGTGTACTGCTACACGTGCATGCCGTTTGGGTTGCGCAATGCAGGGGCAACCTTCCAGCGGTTGATGCACATCGCCTTGGGCCCACAGCTCGGGAAAAACGTTGAGGCTTACGTCGATGATATTGTGGTAAAGTCTCGCGAGGCCAAGACCCTGATACAAGACATGGAGGAAACCTTCGCGAGCCTCGACGCCCTGAGCCTACGACTCAACCCAGAGAAGTGCGTGTTTGGGGTCCCCTCAGGCAAGCTCTTGGGCTTCCTCGTGTCCCACCGGGGCATCGAGGCTAACCTGGAGAAGGTCAAGGCGGTCGAGGACATGAGCCCGCCAAAGACCCTTAGAGAAATGCAGAAGCTCACTGGGCGCGTGACAGCAGTAGGACGCTTCATCTCCAAGCTGGGAGAGCAAGCGCTGCCTTTCTTCCAACTGATGAAGAAAAAGGGACCCTTTGAATGGACTGAAGAGGCAGACAAGGCGTTCCAAGATCTCAAGAGATACCTAACCAGCCCTCTGGTAATGGTGGCCCCGCGCCCTCAGGAGCCCCTGGTGCTTTACCTTGCAGCCACTCCCTACTCCACCAGCGCAGCCCTGGTGGCGGTTAGGGAGGAGCGTTGGAACAGGGCCACGGCACCCACCCGGGTCGGAGCGGAGCATGAACAAGGAAGACCGGAAGAGACCACCGCCATAGCCGAGAAGGATCAGCCGCCGCTAGGGGACACGCTCGAGACAGCGGGAACCCCTCCCCCTAGCGACCAGCCGCTGGGAGGTCCCCAGCCTCAGGAGGCGCCGCGGTCTCCGGAGGGCGCCATCGACACCAGCACTTCCAACCAAGTTGAACATCCGGTGTACTTCATCCGCACAGTGTTGCGGGACGCAAGGGTGCGGTATCCCATGCCTCAGAAACTTCTCCTCGCACTATTGGTGGCCTCGCGCAAGCTGCGACACTATTTTCAGGGCCACCCCATCAAGGTTGTCTCAGCATACCCTTTGGAGAGGGTGCTTAGGAGCCCCAACTCAGCTGGAAGAGTCGCTGAGTGGAACATTGAACTGCAAGCGTTTCAGCTCGAATTCAGCACAACCAGAGTCATCAAGGGGGTCGCCTTGGCAGATTTCGTGGCAGAGTGGACAGAGGCGCTGGGCCTAAAGGCTGATGAGGATCGATCCCTCTCCCCGGGAAGCGAGGCGCCGGATGGTTGGGTCATGTACTTCGACGGGGCGTTCTCCAGGCACGGCGCGGGGGCTGGTGCGGTGCTTATATCTCCTACCCAAGACAAGCTCTACTACGCCGTGCAGCTCTATTTCCAACACGGAGAAAAGGTCTCCAAGAACATAGCAGAATATGAAGGCTTGGTAGCGGGCCTGAAGGCCGCGGCCGCCCTCGGAGTAAAACGCCTTACCATCAAAGGTGATTCACAACTCCTCGTCAACTTCTCCAACAAAGTATACGAGCCAAGGGATGAGCACATGGAAGCCTACCTTGCGGAGGTCCGTAGGATGGAGAAGCAGTTCTGGGAGCTGGAGTTACAACACGTGCCCCGTGGCACCAATCAGGAGGCCGACGACATCGCCAAACGAGCATCCAGGCGACTACCTTAAGAGCCTGGCGTCTTCGAAGAGCGGCTCTTCAAGCCCTCAGCCACACCATCACTGTCGAGCGCGGTGCAGCCTTGGGAGGAGCTCCCCCAGCCGCCAGCCTCGGGAGCCCCGGTCTGTGGGCCGGCCTCAGGGGCGCGTCTGCTCTTGACAATGGAGCCTCAGGAGGGGTGCTGTATCACGGAGATCCAGAGCTATCTGACACAAGGGATCTTGCCGGAGAAGGAGGAGGAAGCGGAGCGCGTGGCGCGGCAGGCCACAACATACTGCATCAGGGACGGAGATCTCTACTGCAGGCGACCGAATGATGTGTCCCTGTGCTGCATCTCCAGGGACCAAGGGAAGGAACTGCTAACGGATATACATGGTGGAGACTGTGGGCATCATTCGTTATCATGGACCCTCATTGGCAAGGCATTCCGCATTGGATTCTATTGGCCCACTGCGCTCAATGATGCTGTCGAACTGGTGAAGGCTTGCGAGGCGTGCCAGTTCCACGCCAAGCAGATCCATCAGACGGCTGGAGGTCTGCAAACTATACCTCTCTCGTGGCCATTCGCAGTCTGGGGACTAGACATCCTGGGCCCATTTCCTCGGGCGCCAGGGGGCTATCGCTACCTCTATGTCGCTGTGGACAAGTTCACTAAGTGGGCGGAAGTGGAAGCTGTCCGCACCATCCCTGCAGGGTCTGCGGTCGAGTTCATCAAGGGCATCGTGAGCCGGTTCGGGGTACCCAACCGCATCATCACCGACAACGGTTCGCAGTTCACCAGTAATCTCTTCAAAACATACTGTGCTAACCTTGGAACGCAGATATGTTACGCTTCAGGGGCGCACCCTCGAAGCAACGGTCAGGCCGAGCGGGCCAACGTGGAGGTCCCGAGGGACCTCAAAACCAGGACGTTCAAGAATAAGTTGGAGGCTTGTGGCCGAGGCTGGTACGACGAGCTTCAGTCTGTGTTATGGTCCATCCACACGACCGCAACCAAGCCAACTAGCGAGACCCCATTCTTCCTGGTCTATGGAGCTGAAGCGGTCCTCCCTCATGAGGTCAGACGTCGTTCCGCGCAGGTCCTGGCATTCGATGAGGCGCAGCAGGACGCCATGCGGGGGACGGACCTCGTGCTGGGGGAGGAGCGTCGCCGGGAGGCTGCACTCCGGGCAGCAAGATACCAACAGGCGCTGTGGCGATACCACTGCCGCAACATCCGCCCCAGGACACTCGAGGTAGGAGACCTCGTGCTCAGGCGGGTCCTCTCCAGGGAGGGACTGCATAAGCTCTCTCCCATGTGGGAGGGCCCGTTCAAGGTCGTTCATGTTTCCAGGCCTGGCTCCGTGCGCTTGGAGACTCAGGAGGGGGTGCCCGTCCAGAATGCGTGGAACATCCAGTACCTCCGGAGATTTTACCCTCGGAAAAGGCCCAGAGCCTGTGAAGAAGGCGAATGCCTGTGAAGCTGTTGCGTTTTGGAAAAGGCCCAGAGCCTGTGAAGAAGGCGAATGCCTGTGAAGCTGTTGCATTTTGGAAAAGGCCTAGAGCCTGTGAAGATGTTGCGTTTTGGAAAAGGCCCAGAGCCTGTGAAGAAGGCGAATGCATGTGAAGCTGTTGCATTTTGGAAAAGGCCCAGAGCCTGTGAAGAAGGCGAATGCCTGTGAAGCTGTTGCGTTTTGGAAAAGGCCCAGAGCCTGTGAAGAAGGCGAACGCCTATGAAGTCTATCCTCACGAGAAAGGCCCAGAGCCTGTGAAGAAGGCCAACACCTGTGAAGCTCGCCGCCCGTGACACTCTCACGTAATAATGAGTGGGGCTGTACATGCCCCGGAGTCTCAGGAGCGCCGGCCTCAGGCCCTGGGGCTCCCTCCCACGCCCAATGGCAGCACTTAGCTCCGCGCTGGTGAGAAGACGTCGAAGACTAGATTAGGTGCCGGACGCGGCTTTTCTCATTTGGTTTCTGTAGTTGGCTGTTCATCCCCATTTGAGGTTTTGCTAAAGTTGTTGCCGTCTTTATTTTGTGACCCTTTACCTTCTTTTGCTCTCCTGCCCCGATTACTCTCTCGCAAGTCTCGCGAGGGGCACCGCGGGCACCCTCGCGAGCATTTTCCGCCCTTATCGTTCGAGGCTACCCAACCCGGGACCACTAAAGGAGCACCCCTCCGGTCCGTGCCCCACGGGCATCGCGACACGAACACAGGGCCTGGGTCGATCGCCTCCACGGCTAAAGCCGGAAACTACCTCTTCAGACTAACCCCCGCAGGACCTGGAGCGTTCGACAAAGCCTCGGCCTCGTGAAGCAAGGGTCATGACAAGTCCTCCCCCCGAGCTAAGTAAATCCTGCGCACTGGTGTACGGCATAAGGGCATTAATACCAAAATAGCGGAAACAATATAGTAATTAAACAACAATAGTCCCAGCATACCCTCGCGGGGCCCTACACTACTGTCTTTTTGCACAGGGAAAGGGAAAACAAAACAGGCGCGACTCACCCGGCATCAGCTCGCGAGGGAGACTCGAACCGCCTCCGGAGCTCAGGAGGACTCCGTCTCACGCTTCACCGAGGCGCGACGGCGGGCAGGCCCGCTACCTCCCTCCAGGCGGGCACGGCGGCGCGGAGGCTGATCACGGCCACCGCTGGAGGAGCCGCTGCTTGAAGAGGAGCCGTCGAAGCTCGATGAACCTCGACCGCGCTTGGGTGGAGGAGAGTCAAGTTCCACCTGGCGGGCCTTACCTTTCTCTGCGGCCGAGAACCTTTTCGGCGGAGCCATGAAGGAAAGGGAGAAGCAAGAGGGGATGGATCGGAAGGGCAGGCGCCGCTCCGTACTTATAAGCCGGAGGAGGCCAACCGTCTGCCTCCACGATCACAGGTAATCATGACCCGCTTTGCATGCAGGGACCTGGCGGTTGCACAGTTGCCGAGGCGTCGTGGGGGAGCGGGACCGCCCACGTCCAATCAACCGCCATGCGGCGCCCGAGGCCGCAGGCTGTTAGGGCCCGCGGGGCTTCGTACTTGCCCCTTCGCCTTTCTGCTCAGCCAAGTCCGGGCGCGCCTTGGGCCCGGGGGCTACTGTCGGCATTCTGGGAATGGGGGTCCCCAGACTTGCCTGCCTGCGGCCTGCGGCGTGGGTCAAGGGGCGGCCCAACATGGCCCATCTTCATCAACACGAGCTCAAGACCCTCGCGAGGCGCCAAGCCTCGTGGGGTGGACGACAGGAGGCTTCCTCAGGCACGGCCTCGTCAGGCTGGCTCGTGAGGAGGCGGAGAGATCAAGGCAGGGTACCTCGCGAGGTGCCCATGATGCAAGCCATGACGACCAAAGGCGCCGTGCGGGCGCCAGCCCACACAGTGTCCTTCTTTCCTCTTTGGTGCAAAGGGAGCAAGTGCAGACGAGAGCATCAAGCAAAGGCATCCATTTCGGTGCAACAAGACCAAGACCAGCAGAACGGCAGGATGGAAGTCATCGTGGAGCCCAAGCCGACATCACCACCAGAGCCTTTGGCAGGCGAGGACCAACTTTAGTCAGTATAAGTGTACTAGATGTTCCCCTTCAAAATGGCCAATTGTTGGCGCCCTTCCCGCTCAATATTTGGGAAGAGGCCCAGGGCCTTTGCCTATAAATAGGACTAGCCACCCCCCGGGTAGAGGCATCGAGAGAAGCATCCAAAGAGAGAGCGACTGAACTCCCCTAGCAGTTCATCACGCCAGCCAAGAACAGACCCTCGCGAGGCTGTTCTCCCTTGTACTGTTCATCATCAGCCCAAGAGGCAATCCACCACACACGCACTGGAGTAGGGTGTTACACCACAATGGTGGCCTGAACCAGTATAAACCCTGTGTTTCTTGTGTTGTCCCTTTGATTGCTTAGTTCCTAGCGAGGTGGTGAGGTGCAGTTAGGTAGAGGGCCGAATCTCCGCGCGCACCCCAGTGTCCGAATCTAGAGGGTCTGCCGGAACCCGAAATCCGACAGCGGCACCACCATCGCCAGCATCTTCGGGGCCGACTGCCCTGTCTACCCCACGCCCGCCGAGAACCTACGCACTGTCCAGGCGGCAGCAGAGGAGTTGGACAAGTTAGAGTGCGAGGAGAGGCGCATCATGAAGGATCATCTGCAGTGGATCCTTGATGCGGCCGCCATCCAGCAAGAAGCCGCCCGCCGTGCACGGCGTGAACCCGAGCACGGCGTGACCTCCCGGTCCCCGACAGGCGGTCGGGCCGATCCAGAGTCGACTGCTAGCCGTAGTCGGTGCACACACATCTCGATCGAGCGCGACGTCGATGGCCGCCCAAGAGAAGTAGAGCGACGCAACGACTACCCGCTTCCCCCGCGCAGGGAGAGGCCCGCTTCCCCGCCGCTTGTTGGGCACCTGACTCTCGGAGATCGGGTGGGTCACCGTGAGGGAATCGGAGAGAATGACGCCCGCCACCGGATCGACCGACTTGCCCGGTCCCTGGCGGAAGAAGAAGAAGATACGGTCGGCCCGCCTTGCTTCAGCCTCCGCATCAGAAATGAGCCCTTGCCCAAAGGATTCTCATTGCCACGAGATACTCCCAAGTACGACGGCTCCATGAAGCCGAAAGATTGGCTGGCCGACTACTCCACTGCCATCAACATAGCAAACGGCAACAAGCGTGTTGCCATGAAGTATGTTCCGCCCATGCTCCAGGGCACAGCCTGGACATGGCTAAATAGCCTCAAGACGCACAATGTCAATAGCTGGCTAGACTTCGCTGATGTCTTCATCCGTAACTTCACCAGCACCTACAAGTAGCTGCCCAAGCCTCACCATCTCTCCTTGTGCGTCCAAGGCCCGACTGAGTCCACTCGCGACTATCTGACACGCTAGGGCAAGCTGCACAACTCCTGCGAAGGGGTGCATGAGGTGCAGGCCATAGAGTATTTCACGGCCGGGTGCCGAGAGGGTACTTTGCTCAAGCACAAGCTTCTCTTCGACTGATACGTCTCCAATGTATCTATAAATTTTGATTGTTCCATGCTATTATATTATCTATTTTGGATGTTTATGGGTTTTACTATACACTTTTATATCATTTCTGGGACTAACCTATTAACCGGAGGCCTGGCCCATATTGCTGTTTTTTTTTGCCTATTTCAGTGTTTCAAAGATAAGGAATATCAAACGGAGTCCAAACGGAATGAAACCTTCGGGAGTGATCTTTTTGGAACAAACGTGATCCAGAGGACTTGGAGTGGAAGTCAAGAAACAAATACCTTTATCTACCATCCATATTGCACTTGTATCACCATCTCTTCACCGAACTAGTGCACCTATACAATTTACTATTGTATTGGGTGTGTTGGGGACACAAGAGACTCTTTGTTATTTGGTTGCAGGGTTGATTGAGAGAGACCATCTTCATCCTACGTCTCCTACAGATTGATAAACCTTAGGTCATCCACTTGAGGGAAATTTGCTACTGTCCTACAAACCTCTGCACTTGGAGGCCCAACAACGTCTACAAGAAGAAGGTTGTGTAGTAGACATCAAGCTCTTTTCTGGCGCCATTGCCGGGGAGGTGAGTGCTTGAAGGTATATCTTTAGATCTTGCAATGGAATCTTTTTGTTTCTTGTTTTATCACTAGTTTAGTCTATAAAAGAAAATTAAAAAATGGAATTGAGGGTGCCTCATATGCTTCATCTTTTTAATGTCTTTCGTGAAAATGATGGGAAGGAAAATTGTGCTCAAGTACTAGAAGAAGAATTACATAGAATGCTTGGCATAAAATATGTGAATGATGAGCATGATTGCAATGTTGCTAGTGTGAATTCTTTGAATACCCATGATGCTCATCATATGCAAAGCCACAAGCTTGGGGATGCTTTGTTTGATGAAGATGATATGTTTAGTCCCCCAAGTTTTGACGAGCAAATTCATTATGATGAAAGCATGCCTCCTATTTATGATGATTATTGTGATGATACGTATGCTATAGATAATAAAATAACCATGAAACTTGTCATCATGATTTTAATTTTCAATTGGATTATGCTTCACATGATAGTTATTTTGTTGAGTTTGCTCCCACTACTATTCATGAGAACAAATTTGCTTTTGTGGATAGTAATAAAATTTCTATGCTTGTAGATCATGAAAAGAATGCTTTATGTGATAGTTATATTGTTGAATTCATTCATGATGCTACTGAAAATTATTATGAGAGAGGAACATGTGCTTTTACATATTGCAATAATATCAAGTTTCCTCTCTATGTGTTGAAATTTTTGAAGTTGCACTTGTTCTGCCTTCCTATGCAAGTTGATTATTGTTCCCATAAGTTGTCTGCTCACAAAATCCCTATGCATAGGAAGTGGGTTAGAATTAAATCTGTTAGTAATATGCTTCATGATGCTCCATTTATGTTTCAATTCTTATCTTTTATGCTAGCATAATTGAAATCATCATGCCTAGCTAAAAGACATTAAAAAAAGCGCTTGTTGGGAGACAACCCAATATTTACATTTACTGTTTTTGTGTGTTCACATTATTATGCTACTGTAGTAATCATGTTTTATAGCTTTTGTTTCAATAAAGTGCCAAGTAAGACCTTTAGGATAGCTTACGGTGATAGTTGTGTTGATCCTGCTGAAAATCAGAAACTTTTGCACCCAGTAAATTAGTTTTGATGATTCACAGAAATGTTCTTTTGATCTGATTCGTTTTTATCTGGATTGGTACGCAAATTTCTCAGGTTTTCCTAATTTTGTAGAATTTTTGTAGTTACATAAGTATTCGAAAGTTACATATTACTATAGACTGTTCTGTTTTTGACAGATTCTGTTTTCATTGTGTTGTTTGCTTATTTTGATGAATCTATGAGTAATATCGGAGGGTATAAACAATAGATAAGTTGGAATACAGTAGATATTACACCAATATGAATTTAGAATGAGTTCAGAACAGTACCTAAGTGGTGATTTATTTTCTTATACTAACGGACCTTACGAGTTTTCTGTTGAGTTTTGTGTTGTGAAGTTTTCAAGTTTTGGGTAAAGATTCGATGGACTATGGAATAAGGAGTGGCAAGAGCCTAAGCTTGGGGTTGCACAAGGCACCCCAAGGTAATATTCAAGGACAACCAAGAGCCTAAGCTTGGGGATGCCCCAGATGGCATCCCCTCTTTCGTCTTCGTTCATCGGTAACTTTACTTGGAGCTATATTTTTATTCACCACATGATATGTGTTTTGCTTGGAGCGTCATTTTATTTTGATAGTATTTGATTTCTCTTATTTAGAATAACATTTTGCATCTATATTTTCAATAAAAATGTCAAGGATAGCCTTTACCATGTTTATTTTGCAAGTATACTTGTTGCTGTTTGAAAACAGAAAGTTTATTGATGTTGCAAAAATTCCCTAGAAAAGGTCAGAATATGATAAATTGTTGAAACTTTTTGCAAAATAAGCTATGATAAATGTTCTACAGTGTATTTTTTCTCATAATTTTTGGAGTTAGGGAAGTATGATGAATCTTGCATTCTTTACAGACTGTACTGTTTTGGCAGATTGATGTTATGTTTGCATTATTTGCATATGTTTGCTTGTTTAATGATTCTATTTTAGGATAGGAGTATTAAATATGTAGAGACATTTAGTATGCAATGTTTAATAATAATTTTTGTGATTTGTTACAGTAGAAAATGATAAGGTTTTTGCATTGGTTTATACTAACTTATCTCACGAGTTCTTGTTGAGTTTGGTGCGGATGAAGCTTTCGAGATTTAGGAAACCGAGATATATAAGGAATTAAGGAGACACAAAAGCTCAAGCTTGGGGATGCCCAAGGCACCCCAAGATAATATTTCAAGAAGTCTCAAGCATCCAAGCTTGGGGATGCCCCAGTAGGCATCCCACCTTTCTTCTTCAACAATTATCGGTTAGTATCGGTTGAACCTAAGTTTTTGCTTCTTCACATGATGTGTGCTATCCTTGAAATGTCATTTTGTTTTGTTTTGCTTGCTGTTTGAATAGAATACCAAGATCTGAAATTCTTAAATGTTAGAGAGTCTTCACATAGTTGCACAATTATTTGACTAGTCATTGATCTTCACTTATATCTTTCGGAGTAGTTTGTCATTTGCTCTAGTGCTTCACTTATATCTTTCTAAAGCACGGTGGTGGTTTTATTTTGAAGAAATAGATGAACTCTCATGCTTCACTTATATTATTTTGGGAGTCTTAAACAGCATGGTAATTTTCTTAGGTTATGAATTTAGTCCTATTATGATGGGCATCCAAGAGGGATATAATAAAAACTTTCATATAAAGTGCATTGAATACTATGAGAAGTTTGATTCTTTATGATTGTTTTGAGATATGAGGATGGTCATATTTGAGTCATGATAGTGGAGTAGTTGTGAATTTGAGAGATTCTTGTGTTAAAGTTTGTGATTCTCGTAGCATGCACGTATGGTGAACCGTTATGTGATGAAGTTGGAGCATGATTTATTTATTGATTGTCTTCCTTATGTGTGGAGGTTGGGATCGCGCGATGGTTAACTCCTACCAACCCTTCCCCTAGGAGCATGTGTGTAGTACTTTGTTTTGATAACTTGTAGATTTTTGCAATAAGTGTATGAGTTCTTCATGACTGATGTTGAGTCCATGGATTATACGCACTCTCACCCTTCCACCATTGCTAGCCTCTCTTGGGCCGTGCAACTTTCGCCGGTACCATACACCCACCATATACCTTCCTCAAAACAGCCACCATACCTACCCATTATGGCATTTCCATAGCCATTCCGGGATATATTGCCATGCAACTTTCCACCGTTTATTATGACACGCTTCATCATTGTCATATTGCTTTTGCATGATCATGTAGTTGACATCGTATTTGTGGCAAGGCCACCGTTATAATTTTTTCGTACATGTCACACTTGATTCATTGCATATCCCGGTACACCGTCGGAGGCATCCACCTAGAGTCATATTTTGTTCTAAGTATTGAGTTGCAAATCAATGAAAGTGTGATGATCTTTATTATTAGAGCATTGTCCCAAGTGAGGAAAGGATGATGGAGACTATGATTCCCCCACAAGTCAGGATGAGACTCCGGACTTTATGAAAAATAAAAGAGGCCAAAGAAGCCCAAATAAAAAAAGAGGCCAAAGAAGCCCACCAAAAAAAATTATGAGTGAAAAAGAGAGAAGGGACAATGTTACTATCCTTTTCCACACTTGTGCTTCAAAGTAGCACCATGATCTTCATGATAGAGAGTCTCCTATGATGTCACTTTCATATACTAGTGGGAATTTTTCATTATAGAACTTGGATTGTATATTCCAATGATGGGCTTCCTCAAATTGCCCTAGGTCTTCGTGAGCGAGCAAGTTGGATGCACACCCACTTAGTTTCTTTTGATGAGCTTTCATACATTTATAGCTCTAGTGCATCCGTTGCATGGCAATCCCTACTCACTCACATTAATATCTATTAATGGGCATCCCCATAGCCCGTTGATACGCCTAGTTGATGTGAGACTATCTTCTCTTTTTTTGTCTTCTCCACAACCACCATCCTATTCCACATATAGTGCTATGTCCATGGCTCACGC
This sequence comes from Triticum aestivum, assembly GCF_018294505.1. Classification (NCBI taxonomy): domain Eukaryota; kingdom Viridiplantae; phylum Streptophyta; class Magnoliopsida; order Poales; family Poaceae; genus Triticum; species Triticum aestivum. The sequence continues at coordinate 495,978,827 of NC_057813.1, forward strand.
TCATGTATTGCATGAAGATTGAAAAAGTTTGAGAATGCTAAAGTATGAAACAATTGCTTGGCTGAAACCGGGGTTGTGCATGATTTAAATATTTTGTGTGATGAAGATAGAGCATAGCTAGACTATATGATTTTGTAGGGATAGCTTTATTTGGCCATGTTATTTTGAGAAGACATGATTGCTTTGTTAGTATGCTTGAAGTATTATTGTTTTCATGTCAATATTAAACTTTTGTCTTGAATCTTTCGGATCTGAACATGCATGCTACAATAAAGAAAATTACATTGAAAATTATGTGAGCTAGCATTCCACATCAAAAATTCTATTTTTATCATTTACCTACTTGAGGACGAGCAGCAATTAAGCTTGGGGATGCTCGATACGTCTCCAACGTATCTATAATTTTTGATTGTTCCATGCTATTATATTATCTGTTTTGGATGTTTATGGGCTTTACTATACACTTTTCTATCATTTTTGGGACTAACCTATTAACCGGAGGCCCAGCCCAAATTGCTATTTTTTTGCCTATTTTAGTGTTTCAAAGAAAATGAATATCAAACGGAGTCCAAACGGAATGAAACCTTCGGGAGAGTTATTTTTGGAAGAAACGCAATCCAGAAGACTTGGAGCAGACGTCAGGGAAGCTTCGAGGAAGCCACGAGGGTCCAGGGCGCGCCCTAACCCCTGGGCACGCCCCACCCTCGTGGGCCCCTCGTGGCTCCCCTAATCGACTTCTTTCACCTATATATATCCATATACCCCGAAAACATCCAGGAGCACAATAGATCAGGAGTTCCGCCGTCGCAAGCCTCTGTAGCCACCAAAAACCAATCAGGACCCTGTTCCAGCACACTACCGGAGGGGGGGATCCCTCACCAGTGGCCTTTATCATCCCGGCGCTCTCCATGACGAGGAGGGAGTAGTTCACCCTCGGGGCTGAGGGTATGTACCAGTAGCTATGTGTTTGATCTCTCTCTCTCTCTCTCTCTCTCGTGTTCTTGAGGTGGTACGATCTTGATGTATCGCGAGCTTTGCTATTATAGTTGGATCTTATGATGTTTCTCCCCCTCTACTCTCTTGTAATGGATTGAGTTTTCCCTTTGAAGTTATCTTATCGGATTGAGTCTTTAAGGATTTGAGAACACTTGATGTATGTCTTGCATGTGCTTATCTGTGGTGAGAATGGGATATTCACGTGATCTACTTGATGTATGTTTTGGTGATCAACTTGCGGATTCCGTAACATTGTGAACTTATGGATAGGGGTTGGCACACGTTTTCGTCTTGACTCTCCGGTAGAAACTTTGGGGCACTCTTTGAAGTTATCTGTGTTGGTTGAATAGATGAATCTGAGATTGTGTGATGCATATCTTATAATCATACCCACGGATACTTGAGGTGACATTGGAGTATCTAGGTGACATTAGGGTTTTGGTTGATTTGTGTCTTAAGGTGTTATTCTAGTACGAACTCTATGATAGATTGAACGGAAAGAATAGCTTCGTGTTATTTTACTACGGACTCTTGAATAGATCGATCAGAAAGGATAACTTTGAGGTGGTTTCGTACCCTACAATAATCTCTTCGTTTGTTCTCCACTATTAGTGACTTTGGAGTGACTCTTTGTTGCATGTTGAGGGATAGTTATATGATCCAATTATGTTATTATTGTTGAGAGAACTTGCACTAATGAAAGTATGAACCCTAGGCCTTGTTTCCTAGCATTGCAATACCATTTACGCTCAGTTTTACCACTTGTTACCTTGTTGTTTTTATATTTTCAGATTACAAAAACCTTTATCTACCATCCATATTGCACTTGTATCACCATCTCTTCGCCAAACTAGTGCACCTATACAATTTACCATTGTATTGGGTGTGTTGGGGACACAAGAGACTCTTTGTTATTTGGTTGCAGGGTTGTTTGAGAGAGACCATGTTCATCCTACGCCTCCCACAGATTGATAAACCTTAGGTCATCCACTTGAGGGAAATTAGCTACTGTCCTACAAACCTCTGCACTTGGAGGCCCAACAACGTCTACAAGCAGAAGGTTGTGTAGTAGACATCAGCAACGAGCCAACCACTCTAGACGAACTGCTAGTCATAGCGGACAAGTACGCCACAGCCGACTCCACGAAGTCGGAGCTCCGGGTGGACGCAACCAGAAAGGTGCTCCCTCAGGCTTCCCAAACACCGGCTGGCGACGCCAACCGGTGCTAGAAGAACGACAACAAGCACAAGGCCCAGCAGCCGGCTTCCAACAACCGGCAGGTAGCAGCAGTCGAAGAGCGACAGCCGACTGGTCAGCCCAGCACCAAGTGATAGAAAACTGGCAAGGGAGCATGGCTGCCTGCCCTCTCCTTTGAGCAAGCCCTTGACGGCCCATGCAAGTTCCACAGTGGCGCAAAGCCGTCCAACCACACCACTCGGAAGTGCAACTGGCTAGCTCAGATCGCCAAGGGCAAGGCCCTCCCGCCTCTCCCGCCAGCCGGCCCTCCAGCTCAAGCTGTCCAGCAGCCGGCAGCCCGACCGGTCGGCACCGTTCAAGACGAGTTCCTTGAAGAGCACGCCGCCTATGTCGTTTTCACAAGCCAAGCCGGCGACATACACAACAGGCGGCAACAACACGGCGAGGTCAATGCTGTCAGTACAGTAGTCCCCACCCGCATGCTCTGGTCCGAGAAGCCTATCACTTGGAGCTAAGCTGACCACCCGGCTGTGATGCCCAATCCGGGTTCATATGCCCTAGTGGTCGAGGCGACCTTTGCAACAGAGAGGCGGAACTACTGTTTCAGCCGGGTGCTGATAGATGGTGGCAGCAGCATCAATATCCTATACAAGGAGACCATGGACCAACTGGGCATCAAGGCCAAGCAACTCCAGCCAAGCTGGACTATTTTTCATGGCATAGTCCCAGGCCTGTCCTACTCCCCAATCGGCAAGATAAAATGGACGTCCTGTTCGGCGATAGCAACCACTTTTGCCGTGAGCCAATCTGGTTTGAGGTGGTGGACTTGGAAAACCACTATCACGCTCTCTTGGGCCGCCCTGCGCTGGCAAAGCTCATGATGGTCCCTCACTATGCATACCTGAAAGCCAAGATGCCAAGCACCAAGGGCATCATCACTGTTGCTGGAGATTACAAGAAGTCACAAGACTGTGCGGCTGCTAACAGCCGGCTGGCCGAGTCCCTTGTCATAGCTCAAGAAAGAGGGCTCCTTGATTGGATGGTAGCAATGGTCAGCGAGAAGCCGACCATGCCATCTGATCCCAAGGAAGCTGAACCAGGGGCCTCATTCCAGCCGGCGAAAGAGACCAAGTGGATCCCCTTGGACCCTGACCACCCGGAACTATTTGCTGTTGTAGGCACTGGCGTCAACAGCAAATAGGAAGGCAAGCTCGTCAATTTCCTCCGTGAGAATCGAGACATCTTTGCATGGTCCCCCAAAGACATGCTGGGTGTCCCGACGGATCTCGCTGAGCACAAACTTCATGTAAGGTCAGATGCCAAGCCGATCAAGGAACCCCTCCGCTGCCTGTCTGAAGAAAAGAGAAGAATTGTTGGAGAAGAAGTCGCCTGACTGCTAGCAGCCAAATTCATCATGGAAGTGTTCCACCCGGACTGGCTAGCCAACCCAGTCCTTGTGCTGAAGAAGAATAACAAGTGGCGCATGTGCATTGATTGCACCAGCCTCAACAAAGCCTTCCCTAAAGATCCATTCGCTTTGCCGTGAATAGACCAAGTGATTGACTCCATAGCCAGATGTGAGTTGTTGTCTTTCCTTGATGCCTATTCCGGCTACCACCAGATCAAGCTGGATTTGGCTGATCGACTGAAGACTGCCTTCATCACACCATTCGGTGCCTTCTGCTACATCACCATGACGTTCGGCTTGAGGAATGACGGCGCCACCTTCCAATGTTGTATGCAGAAGTGCTTGCTCAAGCAACTCAGACGCAATGCCCGCGTTTACGTGGACGACATTGTGGTGAAGACGGAGAAGCGTGGCACCCTGATGGAGGACTTGAAAGAAACCTTTGAAAATCTGCAACACTTCAACATCATGCTCAACCCGGAGAAATGTGTCTTCGGTGTGCCAGCCGGCCAGCTCCTGGGCTTTCTGGTCTCAGAACGCAACATCAAGTGCAACCCTATGAAGATCAAGGCCATCAAGAGGATGGAGAAACCCACCAAGCTGCATGATGTGCAGAAATTCACTGGGTGCCTAGCATCCCTCAGCCGCTTCATCAGCCGGCTGGGCGAAAAGGCACTCCCCCTGTACCAGCTCATGAAGAAAACCACCTGCTTCGAGTGGAATGACCAGGAAGACGCCGCCTTCCTCCAGCTCAAGAGAATGATGTCCACACCACCTATCCTGGTGGCTCCGGCTGCTAAAGAGCCCATGCTCCTCTACCTCTCCTCTACTAACAGAGTGATCAGCACGGTGATCGTCGTCGAGCGCCCAGAAGCCGGCAAGGCACAGCCGGTCCAAAGGCCGGTGTATTACCTGAGCGAGGTCTTGTCGGCCTCCAAGCAGAATTACCCCCATTACCAGAAGATGTGCTATGGCGTGTACTTTGCCGCCAAGAAGCTAAAGTCGTACTTTCAAGAGCACTCCATCACGGTCATTTGCACCCCTCCCCTTGCCGAGATAATAGGCAACAGAGATGCCTCAGGACGGGTGGCCATGTGGGCCATCCAGTTGGCTCCATACACCATCTTCTACCAGCCCCGCACCGCCATCAAGTCCCAAGCATTGGCCGACTTCCTCGTCGACTAGGCCGAGTCCCAGTACCTGCCGCCAGCTCCGGACTCCATGCATTGGCGGATGCACTTTGACGGCTCAAAGATGCGCACCGGGATGGGAGCCGACATCATCCTCACCTCTCCCAAAGGCGACAAGCTGAAGTACACGTTGCAGATCCACTTCGCCACCTCCAACAATGCAGCAGAATATGAAGCACTCATCTTCGAACTCCGACTGGTCAAAGAAATCGGCATTCGCCGCATCCTCTGCTATGGCGACTCGGACTTGGTGGTCCAGCAGTCATATGGCGGCTGGTACGCTAAGGATGCAAACATGGAAAGTTACCGCTTCCTCGTCCAACAGATGAGCGGTCACTTCGACGGGTGTGAGTTCATCCATGTGCCACGTGCCGACAACGACGCAACAGACGCTCTCGCCCGCATCGGCTCCACCCGGCAAGCTATACCATCCGGCGTCTCCCTCGAGCGCCTCCGCAAGCCGTCCATCTAGCCTTCACCGGAGTCCGACTCCATCTTCATGCCGACTGCCCCAGGAGCAGCCGGATCTGGCTCGGGGACTTCAGTAGTCGGCACGGGAACTTCAACAGTCGGCGCGGGGACTCCAGCGACTGGCTCGGGGACTTCGCCAAGCGGCCTGGGGGCTGCAGGACCTGCACCCGGCCCCACGCTCTTAGTAGGCGTCCCGGGGGCAGCTGCAGTCGGCGAGGGGACTTCATCACCGCCATGCGGAGAGGCCGGCTCCAACCTGCCACCTCCCAGCCCGGTCCCCCTCGTATTAGTCGCCGTGTTCACAGTGGTGGCCACCCCATCTTGGGCGCAGCCTATCCGCGACTATTTGGTCAGTCGCGTGCTGCCAACCAACAAGGTGCTAGCAAGACAAATCAACACAGAGCAGGCTCCTACACCATTGTCAATCAAGAGCTCGCAAGGTGGAGTGTGACTGGCGTCCATCAGCGTTGTGTAGAACCAAAAAGGGCATAGAGATCCTCAGAGACATACATCAAGGCGAGTGTGACCACCACGCCGACTCCAGATCCCTTGTCGCCAAAGCCTTCTGCCATGGATTCTTCTGGCCGATGATACATCTCCGTCGTATCTATAATTTTTTATTGTTCCATGACAATAGTATTCAACTTTCATATACTTTTGGCAACTTTTTATACTATTTTTTGGGACTAACATATTAATCCAGTGGCCAGTGCTAGTTCCTGTCTGTTGCATGTTTTATGTTTCACAGAAACCCCATATCAAACAGAGTCCAAACGGGATAAAAACAGATGGAGAATTATTTTAGAATATTTGTTATTTTTGGGAAGTAAAATCAACGCGAGACGGTGCCCGAGGTGGCCACGAGATAGGGGCCCACGCCCACTCCAGGTGGGCGCGCCCCCACCCTCCTGGGCCCCTCGTAAGGCGGTTGATGCCATTCTTTGGCCGCAAGAAAGCTAATTTTTGGAAAAAGATCTGGGTGAAGGTTTCAATCCAATCGGAGTTACGGATCTCCGGATATAAAAGAAATGGTGCCAGAGCAGAATCCCAGAACACAGAAACAGAGAGAGACAGAGAGATAGATCCAATCTCGGAGGGGCTCTCTCCCCTCCCAAGCCATGGGAGCCAAGGACCAGAGGGGAAACCCTTCTCCCATCTAGGGAGAAGGTCAAGGAAGAAGAAGAAGAAGAAGGGGGGCTCTCTCCCCATTGCTTCCGGTGGCGCCGGAATGCCGCCGGGGGCCATCATCATCACCGCAATCTTTACCAACACCTCCGCCATCTTCACCAACATATCCATCACCTTCCCCCATCTATATTGAGCAGTCTACTCTCCCGCAACCCGTTGTACCCTCTACTTGAACATGGTGCTTTATGCTTCATATTATTATCCAATGATGTGTTGCCATCCTATGATGTCTGAGTAGATTTTGGTTGTCCTATCGGTGATTGATGAATTGCTATGATTGGTTTGATTTGCATGTTTTATTATTGGTGATGTCCTATGGTGCCCTACATGTCGCACAAGCGTGAGGGATCCCCGCTGTAGGGTTTGCAATATGTTTATTATTTGCTTATGGTGGGTGGCGTGAGCGACGGAAGCACAGACCCGAGTAAGTAGGTTGTTTGCGTATGGGATAAAGGGGACTTGATGCTTTAATGCTATGGTTGGATTTTACCTTAATGATCTTTAGTAGTTGGGGATGCTTGCTAGAGTTCCAATCATAAGTGCATATGATCCAAGAAGAGAAAGTATGTTAGCTTATGCCTCTCCCTCAAATAGAATTGCAATAGTGATTACCGATCTAGTAACATAGTCAATTTCTTAGGGACAATTCCACAACTCCTACCACCACTTTTCCACACTCTCTATATTTACTTTATTGCTTCCTTATCTAACTAGCCCCTAGTTTATATTTACATGCTCTTTATTATCTTGCAAACCTATCCAACAACACCTACAAAGTATTTTTAGTTTCATACTTGTTCTAGGTAAAGCGAACACCTAGCATGCGTAGAGTCGTATCAGTGGCAAATAGGACTTGAGAGAATATTTGTTCTACCTTTAGCTCCTCGTTGGGTTCGACACTCTTACTTATCGAAAGAGGCTACAATTATCCCCTACACTTGTGGGTTATCAAGACCTTTTTCTGGCGCCGTTGCCGGGGAGTTATAGCGTGGGGTGAATATTCTCATGTGTGCTTGTTTGCTTTATCACTAAGTAATTTTTATTTACTGTTCTTAGTTGTTTTCTATCTTTAGTTATGGGTAGGAAACGCAAAATACCAAAAATATTAGTTGTACCTACTGAACCAATGGTTGAAGAACCACTCAAAATCTATCACACTCCTGAAGCTTTTTACTTGGATCATCTTTGATCCCTATGTGCTCGTGCTGAAACCCCGTTGCTTTAGATGAGCATGCTTGTTATGCGCGACACCGTATATCTGAAAAAGGGAAACTTTTACTGGATCAAATTCATCGTTTGCAATGCTATGCTTGGACTTTATGTGAATTATATGATGTTACTTGTTGTTCTGAAAACCCTAAGAAACACCTTCCCTACCAATGTGAGGTTATTGATAATGGAATCGTATTTTCGTATGCTAAGGGTGTTTATAATTACTATGATGTTCAACAAATTGAAGAATTTGTTGCTTTTAAGGGTGCTTATGAAATTGCTTCTTTGATTGATAAGTATGATGCCACTCTTTACAAATCTATTATTTTTGCCATACTTGAATATTGTTATGATAATTATGCTTCTAATGCCTATGTTAAACCATATATTGAGAAATTCTCCGCTGTCCAAGAAGAGACTAATATTTTGCAGGAAGCTATGGAAGAAGAAATTGATGAAACTATGAGCTCATTGATGAAAAAGATGATGAGGAGAGCGAAGAACAAAAGGAGGAAGAGTGGATTAGCTACCCATGCCCACCTTCTAATGAGAGTAACTCTTCAACTCATACATTGTTTAATTTCCCTTCGTGCTTACCGAAGGATGATTTCTATGATGATTACTATGACGATTGCTATGATGATTGTTATGATCTCGTTGATTCTCTTGAAATATCCCTTTTTGATGATGCTTGCTATGCTTGTGGCCAAGATGCCAATATGAATTATGCTTATGGAGATGAACTTGCTATAGTTCCTTATGTTAAACATGAAATTTTTGCTATTGCACCCGCGCATGATAGTCCTATTATCTTTTTGAATTCTCCAAACTACACTATATCAGAGAAGTTTGTGCTTATTAAAGATTATATTGATGGGTTGCCTTTTACCATTGCACATGATGATTTTGATAGATATAATATTCATGTGCTTGCTGCTCCTACTTGCAATTATTATGAGAGAGGAACTATATCTCCACCTCTCTATGTTCCCAATAAAATAAAATTGCAAGAAACTGTTTATACTATGTGTTGGCCTTTACTATGTGTGCATGAATTGTTCCTTTATGACATGACGATGCATAGGAAGAGAGTTAGACTTTGTTGTTGCTTGATATATGTTACTTTGTGCTCACTACTAAATTACAAATCATTGTTAATTAAAATTGGCTTTGATATACCTTGGGATCCGGGTGGATCCATTACTTGAGCACTATATGCCTAGCTTAATGGCTTTAAAGAAAGAGCTATCAAGGAGACAACCCGGAAGTTTTAGAGAGTCATTTATTTCTGTTGAGTGCTTTTATATAGTTTAAAAACAAAAAAAATAAAGAGGGGAACCTAACACTTTTCAAAAAGGAAAGTGAAAGTGAGAAAGACAAGCATTGTTGAAGTGGGAGAGCTCCTTGAACTTTGTTCATGCTCATGGAAACTTTGTGAATATTAATTATAGAACCTTTTAATCAAAAATAATTATCCCCTTGTACAATTCCATTGTATTATAAAAATAATGTGCTAAGGTTTGCCTTTAGGATGTTTACAATGCTTGTTGGTCTGTACGGTGCAGGACAGAAACTTTGGCTGTAGTGCGCAATTTTACATTTTTAACTAGAACGTCAAACGGTTCTGATTATTTTGCAATATCTTGCTGTACAAATTGTTTATTTTTCCTAATTTTGGTAGAATTTTTGGGGTACCAGAAGTATGGTGAATGTGCAGATTGCTACAGACTGTTCTGTTTTTGACAGATTCTGTTTTTTGATGCATAGTTTACTTGTTTTGATGAATCTATCAATTTATATTAGTGGATTAAGCCATGGAAAAGCTATATTACAGTAGACACAATGAAAAACAAAATATGAATTGGTTTACAACAATACCTAGAGTAGTGATTTGCTTTATTATACTAACGGATCTTATCGAGTTTTCTGTTGAAGTTTTGTGTGGATGAAGTGTTTGATCGAGAAGGTATCGATATGAGGAAAATGAAGAGAGGCAAGAGCTCAAGCTTGTGGATGCCCGAGGCACCCCAAGTAAATATTCAAGGAGACTGAAGCGTCTAAGCTTGTGGATGCCCCGGAAGGCATCCCCTCTTTCTTCAACAAGTATCGGTATGTTTTCGTATTCGTTTTGTTCATGCGATATGTGCAAGTCTTGGAGTGTATTTTGCATTTAGTTTTAATTTTTTTCTTTTATGCACCATGCTGGTATGAGATAGTACTTGGTTGATTTATAGAATGCTCATTGCACTTCACTTAAATCATTTGAGTATGGCTTTATAGAATGCTACATATGCTTCACTTATATCGTTTGAAGTTTGGATTGCCTGTTTCTCTTCACATAGAAAACCGCCATTTGTAGAATGCTCTTTTGCTTCACTTATATTTGTTAGAGCGTGGGCATATCTTTTGTAGAAATGATTAAACTCTCTTGCTTCACTTATATCTATTTAGAGAGATGATAGGAATTGGTCATTCACATGGTTAGTCATAAAATCCTACATAAACTTGTAGATCACTGAATATGATATGTTTGATTCCTTGCAATAGTTTTGCGATATGAAGATGGTGATATTAGAGTCATGCTAGTGGGTGGTTGTGGATTGTAAAGACACTTGTGTTGAGGTTTGCAAGTCCCGTAGCATGGAGTGTGACAAATTTGAAGCATGGGGTGTTTCTTTGGATGTCTTCCTTATGAGTGGCGGTCGGGGACGAGCGATGGTCTTTTCCTACCAATCTATCCCCCTAGGGGCATGCGTAGTAGTACTTTGCTTTGAGGGCCAATAAACTTTTGCAATAAGTATATGAGTTCTTTATGACTAATGTGAGTCCATGGATTATACACACTTTTACCTTTCCATCATTGCTAGCCTCTTCGGTACCGTGCATTGCCCTTTCTCACCTCGAGAGTCGGTGCAAACTTCGCCAGTGCATCCAAACCCCGTGATATGATACGCTCTATCACACATAAGCCTCATTATATCTTCCTCAAAACAGCCACCATACCTACCTATAATGGCATTTCCATAGCCATTCCGAGATATATTGCCATGCAACTTCCATCATCATCATGTACATGACTTGAGCATTTATTGTCATATTGCTTTGCATGATCGTAAGATAGCTAGCATGATGTTTTCATGGCTTGTCCGTTTTTTGATGTCATTGCTAAGCTAGATCATTGCACATCCCGGTACACCGCCAGAAGCATTCATATAGAGTCATATCTTTGTTCTAGTATCGAGTTGTAATATTGAGTTGTACGTAAATAGAAGTGTGATGATCATCATTATAGAGCATTGCCCCATGAAAAAAAAGAAAAAAAAAGGCCAAAGAAGCCTAAATAAAAAAGGGGGACAAAGAAGCCCACCAAAAAAAGAAAAAGAAAAAAAAGAAAAAAAAGAAAAAGAAAAGAAAAGGGGCAATGTTACTATCCTTTTACCACACTTGTGCTTCAGTGTAGCACCATGTTCTTCATATAAAGAGTCTCCTATGTTGTCACTTTCATATACTAGTGGGAATTTTTCATTATAGAACTTGGCTTGTATATTCCAACGATGGGCTTCCTCAAATGCCCTAGGTCTTCATGAGCAAGCAAGTTGGATGCACACCCACTTAGTTTTTAGTTTGAGCTTTCATACACTTATAGCTCTTATTGCATCCATTGCATGGCAATCCCTACTCCTCGCATTAATATCAATTGATGGGCATCTCCATAGCCTGTTGATTAGCCGCGTCGATGTGAGACTCTCTCCCTTTTTTTGTCTTCTCTGTATAAACCTCCACCATCATATTCTATTCCACATATAGTCTGAAGCGCGTTAAAAAGTATGAACCAATTGCTCGGCTTGTCATCGGGGTTGTGCATGATGGGGGCATTTTGTGTGACGAAAATGAAGCCTGGCCAAACTATATGATTTTGTAGGGATAAGCTTGCTTTGGCCATGTTGTTTTTAAAAGACATGATTGCTTTATTAGTACGCTCGAAGTATTATCATTTTAATGTCAAATGATAGACTATTGCATTGAATCGTGTTTTAATATTCATGCCATGATTAGATACATGATCAAGATTATGCTAGGTAGCATTCCACATCAAAAATTATCTTTTTTATCATTTACCTACTCGAGGACGAGCAAGAATTAAGCTTGGGGATGCTGATACGTCTCCATCGTATCTATAATTTTTGATTGCTCCATGCCAATATTATTCAACTTTCATATACTTTTGGCAACTTTTTATACTATTTTTTGGGACTAACATATTGATCCAGTGCCCAGTGCCAGTTCATGTCTGTTGCATGTTTTATGTTTCGCAGATACCCCATATCAAACGGAGTCAAACGGGATAAAAGCGGATAGAGAATTATTTTGGAATATTTGTGATTTTTGGGAAGTAAAATAAACGCGAGACGGTGCTCGAGGTGGCCATGAGATAGGAGTCCACGCCCACTCCAGGTGGGCACGCCCCCCACCCTCCTGGGCCCCTCGTAAGGCGGTTGATGCCCTTCTTTGGCCGCAAGAAAGCTTATTTTTGGAAAAAGATCTGGGCGAAGGTTCCAATCCAATCGGAGTTATGGATCTCCAGATATAAAAGAAACGGTGCCAGGGTAGAATCCCAGAACGCAGAAACACAGAGAGACAGAGAGATAGATCGAATCTCGGAGGGGCTCTCGCCCCTCCCAAGCCATGGGAGCCAAGGACCAGAGGGGAAAACCTTCTCCCATCTAGGGAGAAGGTCAAGGAAGAAGAAGAAGAAGGGGGCTCTCTCCCCCTTGCTTCCGGCGGTGCCGGAACACCGCCGGGGGCCATCATCATCACCGCGATCTTCACCAACACCTCCGCCATCTTTGCCAACATCTCCATCACCTTTCCCCATCTATATTCAGCGGTTCACTCTCCCGCAACCCACTGTACCCTCTACTTGAACATGGTGCTTTATGCTTCATATTATTATCCAATGATGTGTTGCCATCCTATGATGTCTGAGTAGATTTTCGTTGTCCTATCGGTGATTTATGAATTGCTATGATTGGTTCGAGTTTCATGTTTTATTATTGGTGATGTCCTATGGTACCCTCCATGTCACGCAAGCGTGAGGGATCCCCGCTATAGGGTTTGCAATATGTTTATGATTTGCTTATGGTGGGTGGCGTGAGTGACGGAAGCATAGACCCGAGTAAGTAGGTTGTTTGCGTATGGGATAAAGGGGACTTGATGCTTTAATGCCATGGTTGGGTTTTACCTTAATGATCTTTAGTAGTTGCGGATGCTTGCTAGAGTTCCAATCATAAGTGCATATGATCCAAGAAGAGAAAGTATGTTAGCTTATGCCTCTCCCTCAAATAGAATTGCAATAGTGATTACCGGTCTAGTAACGTAGTCAATTGCTTAGGGACAATTCCACAACTCCTACCACCACTTTTCCACACTCGCTATATTTACTTTATTGCTTCTTTATCAAAACATCCCCTAGTTTATATTTACGTGCTCTTTATTATCTTGCAAACCTATCCAACAACACCTACAAAGTAATTTTAGTTTCATACTTGTTCTAGGTAAAGCGAATGCCAAGCATGCGTAGAGTCGTATCAGTGGTAGATAGGACTTGAGAGAATATTTGTTCTACCTTTAGTTCCTCGTTGGGTTCGACACTTACTTATCGAAAGAGGCTACAATTATCCCCTACACTTGTGGGTTATCAGCCGACTGCTTTGGACGATGCCAAAGAGCTAGTCAAGAAGTGCAAGGGGTGCCAAGTGTTCAGCGCCAAGAAACATCTGCCGACTTTCGCCCTCAAGACCATCCCCATCACCCGGCACTTTGCCGTGTGGGGGTTTGGATATGGTAGGCCCTTTCAAGATGGCACGAGGCAGCATGACCCATCTTCTGGTTGCCGTGGACAAGTTCACAAAGTGGATAGAAGCAAAACCAATCAAGAAGCTGAATGGGCCGACTGCTGTCACATTCATCGCCGACATCACTTTCAGATATGGCGTTCCTCACAGCATCATCACCGACAACGGCACCAATTTTTCCAAAGGCGCCTTGGCTCATTTCTGCGCGAATTAGGGCATCCGATTGGACTTAGCTTCCGTTGCCCATTTGAAAGGATCGAGAAGAGGTGTCTAGAGGGGGGGTGAATAGACTTTAAGCAAGAAAAGTTGCAGTTTTTAATTTCTTTAAGTTGGAGTGGAGTTTTGGCACAAGTTTAACATTCACAATACAGATCAAGCAAGCATGACAAGAGTATATGAGCAACAGAAAGTAAAGCATGCAATTTGCAAGAATGTAAAGGGATGGGATTGGAGTGTGCAAACACAATTTGGAGACACTGAGATTTTTTATCCGTGGTTCCGATAGGTGGTGCTATCATACATCCACGTTGATGGAGACTTCAACCCACGAAGGGTAACGATTGCGTGAGTCCACGGAGGGCTCCACCCACGAAGGGTCCACGAAGAAGCAACCTTGTCTATCCCACCATGGTCGTCGCCCACGAAGGACTTGCCTCACTAGCGGTAGATCTTCACAAAGTAGGCGATCTCCTTGCCCTTACAAACTCCTTGGTTCAACTCCACAATCTTGTCGGAGGCTCCCAAGTGACACCTAGCCAATCTAGGAGACACCACTCTCCAAGAAGTAACAAATGGTGCGTTGATGATGAACTCCTTGCTCTTGTGCTTCAAATGATAGTCTCCCCAACACTCAACTCTCTCTCATAGGATTTAGATCTGGTGGAAAGAAGATTTGAGTGGAAAGCAACTTGGGGAAGGCTAGAGATCAAGATTTATGTGGTAGGAATGGAATATCTTGACCTCAACACAAGTGTAGGTGGTTCTCTCTCAGAAAATGTATGTTGGAAGTGTAGGCATGTTCTGATGGCTCTCTCTATGAATGAAGAGTGGGTGGAGGGGTATATATAGCCTCCACACAAAATCTAACCGTTACACACAACTTACCAAACTCGATGGGACCGAATCGTGAAACTCGGTCAGACCGATTTAGTAAATAATGTGACCGTTAGGAATTTCGGTGGGACCGACATGTCAACTCGGTGGCACCGATATGGTTAGGGTTAGGTCATAACGTAATCTCGTTGAGACCGATTACACAAACTCGGTGAGACCAATTTTGGTAATAGACACACAGAGAGTTGGTCAGGCAAACTCGGTGGGACCGATTCGCTCATCTTGGTTGGACCGAGGAAACAGAGAGTTTGCATTGCAATCTCGGTGGGACCGATCACTTATCTTGGTTTGACCAAAATGTTACGAAGGGCAACAAAGAGATTACAATCCCATCTCAGTGAGACCGAGATCCCTATCGGTGAGACCGAAAAGACTAGGGTTTCTGGCAGTGGCTATGTCATCTCAACTCGGTGGCACCGGATAGAAAGATTCGGTAGGTCCGAATTTGACTTTTGGTTTGGGACATATGTGGATGTGAGAAAGTGGTTGAGGGCTTTGGATCATATCACTAAGCACTTTGAGAAAGCAAGCCATTAAGCAACACCTCATCCCCTCTTAATAGTATTGCCTTTCCTATGGACTCAATGTGATCTTGGATCACTAAAAGTAAAATGTAGAGTCTTGTGCTTTGAGCTTGAGCCAATCCTTTGTCCTTAGCATCTTGAAGGGGTTCCACATCCTCTAGTCCATGCCACTCCATTGTTGAACTTATCTGAAACATACTAGGTAAAAGTATTAGTCCAACAAGAGATATGTTGACATTAATTACCAAAATCACCCAGGGAGCACTTGTGCTTTCAATCTCCCCCTTTTTGGTAATTGACGACAACATACATCAAAGATTTAGATAAAGATATAGAGAATAACAAGTAAAGCTTTGGAAAGACATGTAACATGCATAGGCCCCCCTACATGTATGCAATCATGTAAATATGAGATATAGGAGCATGTGAATGCATAAGCATGAAAGAGTAAGCGATATGTTACATGTATCTTGGCTATATGCATCAGAGAAAATGGTGTGAATATAGGAAATGCACCTTCATGCTCATGAGTCCTTCTTGCAAACAATATGTGCATTAGCAAGAAATACTCATACACATGACTGTGATGCATATACTTACCTTGTGGTCTTGAGTTGGCTGAGGGAGGAATGAACCTGCGTAAACAAGGTTAGATAACACAGATACACCTACTAGCCAGAGCAAACAAAAGAAACCACAAGAGAACCAAGACATGGATGACATGTAGAGAGTGAGTACTGAGTACCCGATCGGATATAGACATGTCCCCAAAGGTAAAGATGTGCAATGAATTCAAGGGTTTCCTTCCTTTAGATGCCTTGCTCCCCCTGAATCTAGCATGGGATACTGGGAGAAGATAGGGAACAGAAATACAAAGCAAAGAAAAGAAACAGAGCTAATGCAAACAATCAAATATGAACATGTCTTTCCCCTCTTAAAGACATGTGACTTATCTCCTCTTGAACACCAAGCATCTGGGGTCTCTCCCCCCTTGAGTATTTTCTCCCCCTAGAGAAATGATTAAGCTTTGATGTGATCTCTCTCTCTCCCCCTTTGACATCAATTTCCAAGAAGGGTTCTTCTGGATTTTGTCACAATTGGGTTTGGTCCTTGAGTCACAGAACATATTTCAATCATGAGATATGAAACATGGATGACAATAGGATTTCCATCAGATGGAAATGAAACCAAGGACTTGCATGTGTTATAGTCCAAGGCATTTTGTCTATCCAGATGATGCTAGTAAGGGTGCAAACTTCAGAGTTCCGGCGATGGACAGAAGAGAGCAAAATGGAGTTGGAATCTTCGTGCTTTGATGAAATGGTCAAAGGGGGTTGACTTCATCAATGGGTAACGAAGATGCTTGTAATTCAAGAAAGTATGTGGGAGCATATTAATATTTCTAAAAACCTTGTGTTCTTGACACATTATTAATTAGAAATAAATTTCTTGACACGAATTAGGACTTCATTTGAAAATAGTTTTTTGATGAAGTGCTTAGGCTAAATAGCCTCAATATTAGGCATAATGATCTATGGAGATAGATTTACCTAATAGGGCTAAGCAATGAATACATATTGACAAGGTGCTAAAACCTTTTAGCATTTAAAACCGCCAAGGGGTGATTCTTGCCGGAGTCACATGGAAGAGTTTTTTGCAAGACTTGGTGTCCCAAAACACTAATGAGAAAAATACATGATGCAGATTACACACACTTTTGTGTTTGGATTAATCATGTATTCCATGGTATGTAAAACAACCAGATATGTCCGATACTCCCAAGGTGTTGCAAGTATGGATACTAAAGTGATCAAAGTACTGATCATGGGACAACAGTGAAAGATGTCATTAAGTACTAGAGTAAGTACTGATGATATGTTTTCACGCAAGCGGAGATCATGAAGAGTTCGTTGTAAAATGTTACATCGATATTGTCTTCATCTTTTCTCCATGCGACTTTCGATTTAAGTTAAGGGTTTTGTGTAATACACAATATGGTGGCACAGTAGTTGGAAATTGTTCCCAACAGGATACTGTGGCGAATTCTATAACAAATGACTAAGTATGTTGACGCTTTAGAAGCGACAAACAAGATGTTGAATCATATAGTTCATGCATGAACTTAGTATGGTTCCAAGATGGTTTTTGTCAATGGGACACTACTGCAGGTAGTTTCTCCATAACTCAGTCTGAGGAATCCAGGTTCGACCTGTGATTCACATACATAAAAGCCAAGTCCACATAAAATATAAATTTTGTGAAAGCATGAAAACATGAGGATATGCAAAGATACACACGGAGCTGAAGTCGTCAGATCCGATGGACATCAGACTATACCACATGCGAAGCATTTTTTACACCGGTATGCCATAGGTGTAAAGTGCATTAGCATTAACTAGATTATTGACTCTAGTGCAAGTGGGAGTCTATAGGAGATATGCCCTAGAGGCAATAATAAATGCTATTATTTATCTCCATGTTCATAATTATGTTTATGTTCCATGCTATAACTGCTATGGTTCTCGAGTCTACAATAACATGAGGCTCAGAGGAAGACTCATATGCACGTGTGGAATAATAAACGGTAAGAAGTATTCCTAGTCTGGCCTCTAAGACTAGCTCAAGTGTTGCATGATGATTCTGTTTTCCTGGTCATGGGCATGTCTATGCCAGCAACTTTGAGGGCACAATGTTAAGAGAACATTTGTGTTGAATCGACCCGGATTGATGTTATGCTATGAGATTCATTCGTCACAAGTTTATGGTTGATAACACAGAGATGGCTAATGTTTGCATAATTCCTTAGACCATGAGAGTATCGAGTTTCTTCATACTTGCTTCATGAACTTTGGGGTTTGTTAAACGTCATCCGTAAACACTACAAAAAAAGACACATCCGTGACATTTTGAGCCGAACGAAACTTTTTTCTGTCATACTTATGACACTTCTATGACGATAATTGTGACAAAACCCGGTATCATCATAGATGTGGTGGGCTCCTACTTCTATGAAAAAAAATCATGACAAAAAAATGGGCTTTTCGTCCTGGGCGGGCTGGAGACGTAGCTACACGACATTCTTTGGGCCGTCCATGACGGAAAAAACCGTGGTAGAAGCGAGGGCGAGGAAAATTTTGGGGAGTTCCCAGTTACGGTGGGTGGTCGGGGGCTGAGTGATGTGCGTTTCTCTCGTACACGTACGTGCGTGTGTGCGAGGCGTTGGCTCTAACTAAACCCGAGCGAGGCGTTGGGCTCTAACTGAACCCGAGCAATTGCACTGCAGGCTACGCGTTACTGAACCCGAGCGAGATCGATGGTTGTTAACTGAACCCGATCGAGCGGTTCCTTCGCTACTGCTACTAACTGAAGCTGATCGATGCTGCCTCTCTGGATGAACAGTGAGTGTTGCGGGGGGGGGTGGATGAACAATGAGCAGTGGGGATGGATGAACAGGACCCCGTGGCGTTGCCTCTGGATGAACAGGACGCCGATCGATCGAGGCGATTGGGGCTGGATGAAAAGGACTCCGTGGAGGGCTGGATGAACAGGACGACCCCGTGGAGG
The DNA here is from genome assembly GCF_018294505.1 of Triticum aestivum. Lineage (NCBI taxonomy): Eukaryota > Viridiplantae > Streptophyta > Magnoliopsida > Poales > Poaceae > Triticum > Triticum aestivum. Next base: position 495,997,546 of record NC_057813.1, read on the forward strand.
GCTGGATGAACAGTAGACGGTGGAGGGTGGATGAACAGTAGCCCGTGGAGGGGTGGTTAAACAGTAGCCCGTGGAGGGGTGGTTAAACAGTAGCCGGTGGAGTAGCGCGTGGTGGAGGCTAGATGAATAGGAGCCCGTGGAGGCTAGAGGAGGTCGACGGTGGATGAACAGTAGCCCACGGAGGCTGGGAGGAGGTCGACATGGAGATGAACAGTATCCCGTGGAGTCCCATTTTGCGGTACGCCACACCCCTCCCGATGAACAGGAGCTCCGTTTCGACCGTAGCGCTCCAACACAAGTCCGTTTCGTTCGTTTTGCGGTACGCCACATCCCTCCTGATCAACAGGACCCCAGTTTCGACCGTAGGAGGTTCGTTTCCTCCGTTTTGCGGTACGCCAGACCCATCCCGATGAATAGGATCCCATTTTGAACATGGCCGGTCGAACACAAGGCCGTTTCCTCTGTTCTGCGGTACGCCAGGCCTCGTTTCCATTGCCTGTTCCGTCCAAGCCCTCCCGATGAACACGACGACGCATTCCGTTTTGACCCAGCCGGTTGGCTCCCCATGAACACGACGACGATGTTGTTTCTCCATTCTGACCCAGCCATGTACACGAGCCCTGGCCGTACATATGCGCGAGTAGGCGTTCGAGACCCCGCCCGTATGTACACATACGTGGCCGTATTTTCTTTCTTGCACACTGGCCGATGTACGTACATGTACATGCTACGTGCGCGCCTCTACTACGACATGTATGCGCCTCTACTATGACACGTGCGCGCCTCTACTACGACACGTGCACGCCTCTACATCCACCAGTATGTACGTACACGTTCGCGACCAGAATGACAATGCTACGTACGCTTCGACCAGGTGGGTCCTGACTGTCAGGCACTTCCTTGCGTGCGAAGATGTAGCTGGTGCGTCCCAGCAGTCAAGGGGGTGAATCGTCTTTTTTGCCCGGATGCACTTCCTTGCGTGCGAAGGTGTAGCTAGTGGGTCCTAGCAGTCAAGGGGGAAACGATTTTTTTTGTGAAATACGGTGGCCCGTCCGATGGGTCCCTGCTATTAGGTGGAGGAATAATTATTTTGCGCGTAATAAGGAGGCACTTCCTTGCGGCCGCCGTGGACCCAGCCGTCAGCCTCTCCACACACAGTACTCTTCCGATGGAAGTCAGTCATTGACCACATTGACCACGTCGCACCGAGAGCACCACGGCGGTGGACGACAGCGAGGCCTAGGAAGGGGACGACGGGGAGACGGGAAGACGCAGCAGTCGATGCCCACGCCAAGAGGAGTACGAGGGTTCACTGGTTCAGCTACGGTGTGAGGCTGCCGTCGCCGCAGAATAACAGGGGGTGTGGGTGAGTAGAGGGATGTCCTGGCCAGCGGTGGGAGTAGTAGGGGCGGTGAGGCCTCCACGGTATCACAGCCGGCCACGGGAGGCGGGAGCATGCGGCACGACCGACGCTGCTTTGGGCGGCTGGAGCACGAAGACCAGAGGCTGAAGAAGCACTACGGCCGTTGGATGGACATCGTACGATCACTGGAGTATTGACTAAGTTGACAAAGCCCTCCGTCCCCGTCAACTTAGTAGGCCCACAAGTCAGCCTGCCACTATACTGGGTCCCAGCTAGCAGGGGGAGTATTCATTTTTTGTGCGTAATAAGGAGGCACTTCCTTGCGTGCAAAGATAAAGCTGGTGGGTCCAAGCTGTCAGCGGCGGTAATGTTTTTTTCGCGAAATACAGAGTCCCTTTCGGTGGGTCCCAGATGTCAGGTAGAGGAATCATTATTTTGCGCGTAATAAGGAGGCACTTCCTTGCGTGCGGCCGTGGACCCAGCTGTCAGCCTCTCCATGTACAGTCCACTTTAGATGCATGTGGGTCGTTGACTATGTTGACCAGGCTGCGCCGAGAGCACCACGGCGGTGGACGACGGCGAGGCCTAGGAAGGGGATGATGCGGAGCTGAGGAAGATGCAGGAGTGGAAGCCCGCACGGACAGGAGTACGAGGGTTCACCGGTTCGGCTGTGGTGTGAGGTTGCCATTGCCGCAGAATAACTGGGGGTGTGGGTGAGTAGAGGGATGCCCTGGCCAGCGGTGGGAGTAGTAGGGGGCGCCGAGGTGTGCGCGGCAGCACAGCCGGCCACGGGAGGTGATGTCTACTACACAACCTTCTTCTTGTAGACGTTGTTGGGCCTGCAAGTGCACAGGTTTGTAGGACAGTAGCAAATTTCTCTCAAGTGGATGACCTAAGGTTTATCAATCCGTAGGAGGCGTAGGATGAAGATGGTCTCTCTCAAACAACCCTGCAACCAAATAACAAAGAGTCTCTTGTGTCCCTAACACACCCAATACAATGGTAAATTGTATCGGTGCACTAGTTCGGCGAAGAGATGGTGATACAAGTGCAATATGGATGGTAGATAAAGATTTTTGTAATCTGAAATAATAAAAACAGCAAGGTAACTAATGATAAACGTGAGCGTAAACGGTATTGCAATGATAGGAAACAAGGCCTAGGGTTCATACTTTCACTAGTGCAAGTTCTCTCAACAATAATAACATAGATAGATCATATAACAATCCCTCAACATGCAACAAAGAGTCACTCCAAAGCAACTAATAGCGGAGAACAAACATAGAGATTATGGTAGGGTACGAAACCACCTGAAAGTTATTCTTTCGGATACATCTATAAAAGAGTTTGTACTAGAATAACACCTTAAGACACAAATCAACCAAAACCCTAATGTCACCTAGATACTCCATTGTCACCTCAACTATCCGTGGGCATGATTATACGATATGCATCACACAATCTCAGATTCATCCAACCAACACAAAGTACTTCAAAAAGTGCCCCAAAGTTTCTACCGGAGAGTCAAGAACGTGTGCCAACCCCTATGCATAGGTTCATGGGTGGAACCCGCAAGTTGGTCACCAAAACATACATCAAGAGGCACATGATATCCCATTGTCACCACAGATAAGCACGGCAGGACATACATCAAGTGTTCTCGTAAAAGACTCAATCTGATAAGATAACTTCAAAGGGGAAAACTCAATTCATCACAAGAGAGTAGAGGGGGAGAAACATCATAAGATCCAACTACAATAGCAAAGCTTGGGGTACATCAAGATCGTGCCATAGAGGGAACACGAGAGAGAACACGAGAGAGAGAGAGATCAAACACATAGCTACTGGTACGTACCCTCAGCCCTGAGGGTGAACTACTCCCTCCTCGTCATGGAGAGCGCCAGGATGATGAAGATGGCCACCGGTGAAGGATCCCCCCTCCGACAGGGTGCCGGGAAGGGCTCCTGAGAGGTTTTTGGTGGCTACAGATGCTTGCGGCGGCGGAACTCCTGATCTATCTTGATATTCGATAGTTTTAGGGTACGTAGGCTTATATAGGCGAAAGAAGTCGGCCGGGAGGTGCTCGAGGGGTCCACGAGACAGGGGGCCACGCCCTGTAGGGGGGGGGCCTATCTCCTGGGCTCCTCTAGGATCTTCTAACTTGATCTCCAAGCCTCCAGGATGATAATCTTCCAAAAAATCACGATGCCGAAGATTTCATTCTGTTTGGACTCCGTTTGATATTCCTTTTCTTCGAAATACTGAAACAGGCAATAAAACAACAATATGGGCTGGGCCTCCGGTTAATAGGTTAGTCCCAAAAGTAATATAAAGTATATAATAAAGCCCATAATCATTCAAAACAGATAATAATATAGCATGAATGCTTCATAAATTATAGATACGTTGGAGACGTATCAGCATCCCCAAGCTTAATTCCTACTCGTCCTCGAGTAGGTAAATGATAAAAGAAAGAATTTATGAAGTGTGAATGCTAGAAGGTGCACAAGTTTGATCAATGATAATTTCAATCACCTTTACTAGCATCATTATATGTCATAACAGTAGTTCATCTCATAACACTTTTCATGAACTAGTAACAAGCAATTCACATGTTAAAGCATAGACCATAAACTTTCTTGAATACTAGCAAACTTCATTCTTAGTCATCAAACAATTGCAATTCATCTTACTTTCAGGAAGAGTCTATGTCAGAGCTTTGGTTTACCAAACTTCACATACTCAACTATCATATAGTCTTCTACAATTGCTAACACTCACGCAATACTTGTGGTTATGAAGTTTTAATCAGACACAGAGAAATTGGGGCTTATAATGTTGCCTCAAAATGTATTCACCTCTCGGTGATGTCAACAATAATAGTTCATGCTAACGTACATCCAATTGGATATATATATATATCAAGATCACCCTAACACAAAGTGCTTGCCAAAGGATAAAATGAAAAATGGAAAGGTGAAGATCACCTTGACTCTTGCATAAAGTAAAAGACACAAAGTAAAAGATAGGCCCTTCACAGAGGGAAGCAAAGGTTGTCATGCGCTTTTAGGGTTGGGTACACAAAATCTTAATGCGAAAGAACGTCACTTTATATTGCCCCTTGTATATGGACCTTTATTATGCAGTCTGTCGCTTTTATTGCTTCCATAACAAGTTGGTACAAAGCTTATTTTCTCCACACTAATAAGTCATGCATATTTAGAGAGGAATTTTTATTGCTTGCGCCGATGACAACTTACTTGAAGGATCTTACTCAATCCATAGGTAGGTATCATGGACTCTCATGGCAAAACTGGGTTTAAGGATATTTGGAAGCACAAGTAGTATCTCTACTTGGTGCTAGGAATTTTTGGCTGGCATGAGGGGGAAAGGAAAGCTCAACATGTTTGAATGATCCATGACAATATACTTTAACTGAGATGTGAGAAAACATAACCCATTACATTGTCTTCCTTGTCCAACATCAACTCTTTAGCATGTCATACATAATGAGTGCTCACAATTATAAAAGATGTCTATGATAATATATTTATATGTGAAATCTCTCTTCCTTCAATATTCTTTCATGAATTGTTCACATGACTAATACAATGCTTGCTAACCGTCAATGAATTTACAACCTCTACTTCTTAAATGTGAAGTCATTACTCCCCATGGGGTAAGCAAATGAAACATATATAATTTCATATTTATGACATTCAACTCATTCAACAATTTACTCATAGGATATAGCACACGAGTAAATGAAAAACTACTCCAAAAAGATATAAATGAAGATCAATGAGTAGCTAAATAATTATGCAACTATGCAAAGACTCTCTCTCATTAAAGGATTTCAGATCTTGGTATTTTATTCAAACAGCAAGCAAAGCAAAATAAAATGACATTGCAAGGATAGCACAACTCATGTGAAGAAGCAAAAACTTAGGCTCAACCGATACTAACCAATGATTGCCGAAGAAGAAAGGTGGGATGCCTACCGGGGCATCCCCAAGCTTAGATGCTTGATACTTCTTGAAATATTATTTTGGGGTGCCTTGTGCATCCCCAAGCTTGAACTTTTTTGTCTCCTTAATTCCTCTCATATCATGGTTTGTCTTTTTTATCAAAAGCTTCATTCACAACAAACTCAATAAGAACTCGTGAGATAGGTTAGTATAAACCAATGCAAAACCTTATCATTTTCTACTGTAACAAATTACTAAAATTATTATTCAACATTGCACAATAAATGTCTCTGCATATTTAATACTCCTATCATCAAATAGAATCATTAAACAAGCAAACATATGCAAATAATGCAAACACAACAGCAATCTGCCAAAACAGTACAGTCTATAAAGAATGCAAGAGTATCAATACTTCCCTGACTCCAAAAATTATGAACTAAAATTCCCACTGTAATAAATTTATCAGAGCTTAATATGCAAAAAGATTCAATGTTATACCATTCTCTAACTTTTCTAGGGAATTTTTGCAACAGCGGTAAACTTTCTGTTTTCAAACAGCAACATATATACTAGCAAAATAAGCAAGGCAAAGGCTATCCTTGACATTTTTATTGAAACTAAAGATGAAAAAAAATTATTCTAAATAACAGCAAGCAAAAACTAACAAAATAAAATGACACTCCAAGCAAAACACATATCATGTGGCGAATAAAAATATAGCTCCAAGTAAATTTACCGATGAACGAAGAGGAAAGAGGGGATGCCTTCCGGGGCATACCAAGCTTAGTTGCTTGGTTGTCCTTGAATATTACCTTGGGTTGCCTTGGGCATCCCCAATCTTAGGCTCTTGCCACTCCTTATTCCATAGTCCATCGAATCTTTACCCAAAACTTGAAAACTTCAACCACACAAAACTCAAGACAAAACTCGTAAGCTCCGTTAGTACAAGAAAACAAACCACCACTTTAAGGTACTGTAATTAACTCATTCTAAATTCATATTGATGTAATATCTACTTTATTTTAACTTCTCTATGGTTCATACCCTTACTTAGTAGCCATAGATTCAACAAAATAAGAAAACAACACAATGAAAACAGAATCTGTCAAAAACAGAACAGCCTGTAGTAATCTGTATCAAACGTATACTTCTGGAACCCCAACAATTATGAAATAAATTGGAGGACCTGAGAAATTTGTCTATTAATCATCTGCAAAAATAATCAACCTAAAATCACTCGCCAGTAAAAAATGGCAGCTATTCTCGTGAGCGCAAAAGTTTCTGTTTTTTACAGCAAGATCACATAAACTTCACCCAAGTCTTCCCAAAGGTTCTACTTGGCACTTTATTAAAACAAAAGCTATAAAAAATGATTACTACAGTAGAATAATCATGTGGAGACACAAAAACAGTAAGGGTAAATATTGGGTTGTCTCCCAATAAGCGCTTGTTTACCATAAATAGGAGGCATGCTTTCATCATGATAAATTTTCTCATCGAAACATGGGGGACTCAAAATATCATCTTCATCAAATAGCTTCCCCAAGCTTGTGGCTTTGCATATCATTAGCATCATGGATATTCAAGGAATTCATACTAACAATATTGCAATCATGCTCATCATTCAAAGATATAGTACCAAACATTCTAATGCATTCTTCTTCTAGCACTTGAGCACAATTTTCCCTTCCATCATTCTCACGAAAGATATTAAAAAGATGAAGCGTATGAGACAAACTTAACTCCATTTTTTTGTAGTTTTCTTTTATAAACTAAACTAGTGATAAAACAAGAAACAAAAAGATTCGATTGCAAGATCTAAAGATATACCTTCAAGCACTCACCTCCCTGGCAACGGCGCCAGAAAAGAGCTTGATGTCTACTACACAACCTTCTTCTTGTAGACGTTGTTGGGCCTCCAAGTGCAGAGGTTTGTAGGACAGTAGCTAATTTCCCTCAAGTGGATGACCTAAGGTTTATCAATCTGTGGGAGGCGTAGGATGAACATGGTCTCTCTCAAACAACCCTGCAACCAAATAACAAAGAGTCTCTTGTGTCCCTAACACACCCAATACAATGGTAAATTGTATAGGTGCACTAGTTCGGCGAAGAGATGGTGATTCAAGTGCAATATGGATGGTAGATAAAGGTTTTTGTAATCTGAAGTAATAAAAACAGCAAGGTAACTAATGATATACGTGAGCGTAAACGGTATTGCAATGATAGGAAACAAGGCCTAGGGTTCATACTTTCACTAGTGCAAGTTCTCTCAACAATAATAACATAGATAGATCATATAACAATCCCTCAACATGCAACAAAGAGTCACTCCAAAGCAACTAATAGCGGAGAACAAACATAGAGATTATGGTAGGGTGCAAAACCACCTCAAAGTTATTATTTCGGATCGATCTATAAAAGAGTTCGTACTAGAATAACACCTTAAGACACAAATCAACCAAAACCCTAATGTCACCTAGATACTCCATTGTCACCTCAAGTATCCTGGGCATGATTATATGATATGCATCACACAATCTCAGATTCATCCAACCAACACAAAGTACTTCAAAGAGTGCCCCAAAGTTTCTACTGGAGAGTCAAGAACGTGTGCCAACCCCTATGCATAGGTTCATGGGCGGAACCCGCAAGTTGGTCACCAAAACATACATCAAGAGGCACATGATATCCCATTGTCACCACAGATAAGCACGGCAAGACATACATCAAGTGTTCTCATAAAAGACTCAATCCGATAAGATAACTTCAAAGGGGAAAACTCAATTCATCACAAGAGAGTAGAGGGGGAGAAACATCATAAGATCCAACTACAATAGCAAAGCTCGGGATACATCAAGATCATGCCATAGAGGGAACACGAGAGAGAACACGAGAGAGAGAGATCAAACACATAGCTACTGGTACATACCCTCAGCCCCGAGGGTGAACTACTCCCTCCTCGTCATGGAGAGCGCCAGGATGATGAAGATGGGCACCGATGAAGGATCCCCCCTCCGGCAGGGTGCCGGGAAGGGCTCCCGAGAGGTTTTTGGTGGCTACAGAGGCTTGCGGCGGCGGAACTCCCAAACTATCTTGATATTCGATAGTTTTAGGGTACGTAGGCTTATATAGGCGAAAGAAGTCGGTCGGGAGGTGCTCGAGGGGTCCACGAGACAAGGGGCCGCGCCCTGTAGGGGGGGCCCTATCTCCTGGGCTCCTCGAGGATCTTCTGACTTGATCTCCAAGCCCCCAGGATGATAATCTTCCAAAAAATCATGATGCCGAAGGTTTCATTCCATTTGGACTCCGTTTGATATTCCTTTTCTTCGAAATACTGAAACAGGCAATAAAACATCAATATGGGTTGGGCCTCCAGTTAATAGGTTAGTCTGAAAAGTAATATAAAAGTGTATAATAAAGCCCATAATCATTCAAAACAGATAATAATATAGCATGAATGCTTCATAAATTATAGATACGTTGGAGACGTATCAGGAGGTGGGAGCAGGCGGTCCCGCTGGCGCTGCTTTGGCGGCTGGAGCAAGAAGATCAGAGATTGAAGAAACACGACGGCCGTTGGATTGACATCCAATGGTTATGTCTGCTAGAATCATTTGTTGACGTATATAATAACTAAAATAATCTTGCATACACGTCAACTAAACAGGCCCACAAGTCAGACCACTCCCTCTTTTTTTTAATAATTTATATATAGCTCATGGCAACTTCTTATGCAATTTATTGCAGTCATTTTTTTGGTTGGCCAGGGCCAATTTTTCATATTTCTGTGGGTTCCAAACTATTTTTAATACCGAAATGTCGAGCCAGATTTAAAGTACTTTGAAGATATGTTTAAATTAGGTTAATGCCCAGTGAAATAGGAATCTGAAAATGTGAAAAAATTCAGAAATTATAAAGTAATTGCCAATTTGTCATCTGTTTTTATATTTACAACCCATTTCATATTACTTTCAATAGTTGCAGACGTCTTGAAAGAGTTGCAGCCCATCAGGGCGTAGAAAAATAAGTAGGCCTGGATTGGGTATTCTTCAGAAAAAATAAATTGGACCCCATTGCCGGTTGCCCCACATATCAGTGAAAGGAAGTAGAAAGACAGGAGTAACTAGTTACACATAAATATATTTTTGACACAGAGATACTCCCTCTATAAATAAATATACAAATCTTTTATATCACAACTTTATACATAAGAAAAATCAAGGGGAATATATATAACATATATAATTATAAAAAACAGAGTTGTTTTTAACACAATATAGACGAGTTGGTGAGGATGGTGTGCCTGCCATCCTGCAATATAGGCCTTCCAATTTATATCTGACGGATAGGAAGGAAACTATGGCAATTTTGCAAGAAGGTACCCACACACCTCTCCACATTTGCAAATAAGGCCTTCTCTCATTCATCCTTTTCTCTCACAAGATAAAATACTCATACAAATGCATCTTGATGTTACGTGCAACGCACGGGCATTATGGGGGTTCAGCTTTTTTTATGGGGGTTCAGCTGATAATATAATACTCAGATAGGCTCACGGTCTGGACTTTGGGCTGCAGGCCCACCCTACATGTTTATGGGCCATGTGTTCTACCTCAGCACTTTTCATATTGCAAACGATCGGTATGGCGCTGGTTTTAGATGCTGTCGTGAGGCGAATACACAAAATTGAATAAAGCACGACAGCTGTTGGAATGAAATCGAACGACAGTTCCTAACCAGCAATCAGAGTTGCAATTCTATCAATGATATACCACGTAATAAATAATACTATCGTACTACTTATACACACAGGACACTTGTTTTACCATGCCAGATTATTACATCAAAATCTCTCGGAGGATAGATCAGTTCGGCAGTTGTGTGCTGCTACTGAAGAATTTCAAAGTTGATTTGGACCAGCTCTCCTTGCCGAGAAAGTTCGATTTTGACATCATCCCCTACCGCAAGATATGATTTAGATTTGAACCTTGACCATCCTTTAGCATCAATCATCATGCGACCATCCTTTGTACTTACGGTATATTGAGCAGGTTCATTCACACCAAGGTTGCGCATGGTAAGAGAAACTTTGCCGCGGTTGCCCGGATTGTTGAATGACTCCCTCGTTGCTCTAGGAGTTCTCTGTTTGCAAACAAGAAGACATACCCAAACAGTTAGATCAACATAGTGAATCATATGAAACAACATGGAAAGAAAAAAGAACGAAGCACTTGGGCAGCCAATGCTTACCAAGAAGGTGGACATGTCGGTTTTTGTAAGGACTTTGGTATATGAAGTACGAACTATAGCCTAGTCTGTTGCCGGTGCAACTGCATGGGCCGGAGTAGATGCAAGTGCAAGTGTTGGTGCAGGTGCCGAAGCCGTTGCTGCTGCCGGATATGGTGCTCCTTGTAGAGCTGGTGCCGGTGTCGGAGCAGGTGCCGATGTTAATGCCCGATCCTCCGGTAGATTAGACTGATCTGCTGACGCGGTCGGTGCCCAATCCTCAGCTGGATCAGACTGAGCTGCCGCCGATGTCAGTGCTAGAGCAACTGTCGGTGCTCGATCCGTTGCTGAAGGTGGTACCGATGTGCGAGACAGCAACGATCGTGTCTAGTCTGCTATGATCAGCTTTCTAACCTGACTAGGATCCGTGACCGTGATCTAGTTTTTTTCTTCATTTCTTTTAAATGCGAGAAGGACTAATTGTGGTGTTTTTGTTAAACCAAATTGCAGTTCATCATAGGGATTCGGCTTGTACTCAAACAACAGACTGATCCAATTTTTTCCAGTAATATAGGTGATGGACAGTGCCTTCATTACTGACACGACATAAGAAGTGAAACTTGCAAAAATAGCCATCATGGAGCAAACCAAATGGTTTATTATGTGATGAATGTCACATGGCAAAACCTGCATCGTAAAATTGCAGGAAAAGAAAGAAAACATGACATTAAATCAATAAGATTTAGACAGTAAATCAATAAGATTTACTTGATGTGACACGCGTGAATCCTTACCAGGAAATCACTATGTTGAAGTACTAAACAGAAGATTGGTCGCCCAACTACAGGTGGCATGTAGGGGCCCCGCCTACTCCCACAAGCAGGACAGTCCAAAGGTCGTGACAAATCGTATGGACCAAACATCCATGGGACTGGAAATCCTGGTGGGTGCGATAAACCCTACAATGCATACAGATATTGGAGTGTAACCATAATTGATAAACCGTCCTCACAAAAAAGATGATCTGGATACTTCAAAATATACAGACTGAATTGAGTTGACAGACATTAACATAGACCGTTTTCATGACTGACCACACACCAAAAGCGGCAGTACTAATAAACAATACAGGGTTCACAAACACAAATCAAGTACTGAACAATAGTACTTACTACAGACAAGCAAAGTTGCACTAATTTAAACTCTGCAGACTATTTCTTGCCACCGACCTACGGGATGAACCCCGCATAACTAACTAGGCCATGGACTTCGTGAGAGATATCTACATGCACCATCACCATCTTGTCAACCTTGGAGAACCTAACAGAGTGGTCTTTCCACTCATAAACATGATGATGAAGACATGCCGCATCAGATTCGTTGGGAAGCTTTACAAGAAGCACACCCTTCGTAATCGAAGGCACAACCAGGAAATTGTTGTGGTCAAGTACAGCCTCAAGAACACGCCTGACAACAATGCTACAGGAAAACACTAGTTCAGGACACGTGGCGACAAGGACACAGCAGTTGGATAGTTTAGCAGTAGAACTCATCATCAGGTCTTCCAGTTCACATGGCATGACTTTGAGAACTTCATCTCCACCATGGACCTGGTTCTAATTCAAACAGAAACCATATTTTATTACTACCTCCGTTCAGAAATATAAGATGATTTTTGATATTATACTCCATATATGACTACATATACGCACAGAAATGAGTGAACAAAGACACTAGAACATGTCTTCAAAGGCATGAGAGCAGAGGGATTACTTGCAATATCCATAACACAAGTTACTGAGGCAAATATACCCTCTTCAAAGGTAGCATTGATGTTCATAAAGTACTCCCTTCGTCCCAAAATTGACACGTCATTATCTAGACAAATCTAAGACAAGAAATTTGGGACAAAGGGAGTAGTTGAAAGTAATCTATAAGAAATCAGTGTCAACCTCTCGCATGTTTTGGTCAAAATAGGAATTTAGAACCGTCATTTGGCACACTAAAATCACATGCAAGATCACCCTGAAAGTTGTACTACCAGTACTAGTACTGCATGTTAGATGAAAAAACACGATCAAGATCGAGAAAAAGATCGTCAACAAGAGACATTACCTGGACTTGCTTAATGAGGGATCCTGGAGAGGGGGGCTTGGATAGGGCGATGGCTTTGAGCTTGTCTGTGGTAGTATTGGCGGGGTGCTTGCGCTTCTTCGTACCATGGGCCTCGACGGTTTTGGCTAGAGCCATAGACATCATGTCGGCCGGTGCTTCGATGTCCATCTAAGAGAGGAAGCTGAGAGAGAAGAGTGAAAGGAGGAACGAGATGAGGGAGAAGCGAACCGAGTGGGGGTTTTCTTCAAGAGAGGAAGCTGAGAGAGAAGAGTGAAATGATGGTTGCTTCGTCCGTCCAACTTACTGCTGGAAAGGAGGGGGTTTTGTGATTTGACGGCTCATTGGGCATTACTGCGGCGCTTCGATCGAGGTAGTCTACCGTCACTCTACTATGGAGTAATTTAGTGCATGGCTGGTGGACCCAGGTGCTGGCTGTCCCACACGTCGGCGAAAGTGAGTAATTTAGTGCATGGCTGGAGGAGGATCCGCATGGTAGAGCGTGTCCACTGTTTTTCTGAAGAAAAAAATGATTACAGCAAGCGTTTCCACTCTTACGACAGAGGAGTGTGAAACACGGCAGCCACTTGAACATGCACAGTGCTCCTACTACTAGGCATGTGCAGTGGTTCATACGTCAGTACTACACAATCTTGTTGCTAGTGTAGTAAGATATGACGATAACAAATGATGTTGTGCGCATGTCAACTACTCCTATATGTAACATAGTACCGCTTTTTGGACTGTCCGGTCGAGAATGAACGGTGAGATCAATGTTAACAGAAGTAGGTCTACAGCGCACGGAGAGTACGGTGCTACAGTACTCCACGAAACATGAACCATATGAAGCACGAATAGTGTTAGGCAGGGTGTATGAAGGGTGCACGGGATGGGAGCAAAAGTTCCCTTCTCGACCCACTTTTGGGTGTTTGGCAGAGTACATGAAGGGTGCATGAGTCCACACTAGTAGGTTAACAAAAATACACGAAGAGGAAACAACTATATTGAGATGAGAATGCAACCACACACACCCACACGCTTTGTGCTACAGTGACTGATCTGCACCGTCTGAGTTTGATCCAACGGTCATGTTGCGCCGAGACATGGACATGCCCATGCAGAGGGCGCCTAAACAAAACCGAAGTCCCACTGCTTCTCGAGGCGCACGACATTGGTGATGCAGGGGGCAACCGCCCGCAGAGCCCGCACCCGGTCGACGGGAGCCAGCTCGTCAAAGACGGCGTCCAATGGCACGAATGGATTCCGGTGATGGAGCCCTGAAAGGATTCGCCCGGCAACAGCGACGGCAGCCTGCAACCCCTCCTTGTCTAACTCAGCCCCCACCATCGCACGGAGACGGCTCAGCTCCTCGGAGATATAGGTGAAGAAGGAGACCAGGTCAGGAAGTCGTAGCTCGTTGAAGTCGACCGGGTGGTCGAACGGGTTTAGCCCGACGGCCGGCATCATCGCGCTGGCACGACGGTAGGCATCGCGCAGCCGCAACACGTGCGTGGTGACTTGGTTCACCAAGTGGCTGAGGCGATCCTGGACCTCGTCACGATCGGCCCGCTCACGCTCCAGCCGACTCCCCTGACGGCCTATCGTATCTCCCGCTTTCTGCAGCAATGCTGCTGACGCCTCGAGCATCTTTGTGGTGGACGCCTGCCGCTTTTGAAGCTCTGTGAACTCCCGCACATAACAGAGCAGCATGGCACTCCTCTCTTCCTTGAGCTCACGAAGCTCCACGTCCTTGGCCCTGAGCTCCGCATCCTTGGCATGGAGCTCCTGTGTCAGGCGCCTCACCTCGGACTCCGTGATCTGCTAGCACCAGGTAGAAGCAATCGGGAGAGGAAGCAAAGAGGCCGAAACGGCTGAAAGGCAATGCAATCTATGGAAAGGCGGAGGGAGCCAGCCGAGGAGCGGGTAATCTTTTCGTTGTCACCATGATAAAACACAAGTCGACGACTTCTCACATCACGGAGCAGTGGGTTTTACACACGGAGTCACTGTGACTAATTGCTGCTGCGCCTGCTCCCGTCAATCAAAAAATTGAAAATCCTACCGTGCCTACTCCCGTCAATCCAAAAATTAAAAATCGTGGCGCACCCAAACACCAGAGCAACGCCGCAGTGGATATTTAAATTTACCTGCCGGCAAGTAAATAAAAAAAGGGGTGAAAAAACAAATGTGGTGGCGGCCTAGCTAGTCGGTCGAACTAGCCCAACTAGCTAGCCACCGTGCTTCACTAATGTACTCGGCGGGAAAGGTGGTCTTTCGTGATTTGATGACTCATTTACTTGCTTTGGCGCTATGACTGAGGAGGACCCAGAAAATGCGCGGTAGGGCGTCCCACGTCAGGAAGAATATATGCGTGCACCACCCGGGAGGACCCCGAAACCGCGTGGTAGGGTGTGCCACGTCTCGGCACAGAGGAAAAATGTGCGTGTAAAAATATACTCCCTCCGTCTAGGTGTGTAAGTCATCTTATGAAAATCAAATAATCCCAAAACACTTAGGCGCGGTGCATTAACTTCTATCTCGTTTCTTGTTTCTTGACATATCAACCAATAAGAGATGAGGGGTGTGCATGCTTTTAATGATTTGAGACTACCAAACACGACATGCAGTGGTTAGTTCATTGCATGCAATGCTATTAATTAGCAAATAAACATTAATGTCTCTCGTTTTCCCCTCCTCCTTGGTCACGGTGACTTACTCACCTAGACGGAGGGAGTACTGTATCAGACGTCGGCAGTAACTCTAGTACCTATGGTTCGACCTCGGGACCCAGCCAGTCGGTCGAAAACACCCCACTAGCCACACAACTTCATCATGCAAATGTGGCACAGAGGATAGATGTGGTTAGCTCCGTCTCGACCAGCCACAACGTCTCTTATTCTAGGCGATTCTTCTATTTTCCAAGTTTTTTTAGTTGTAATAACACCACGGCAAGCTAGCGCCACTCTTCGTGTGTGCCCGTGCAAAGGTTAGACGATGGAGAGAAGAGAGATTGAGATCGCAGACCT
Organism: Triticum aestivum; assembly: GCF_018294505.1. Classification (NCBI taxonomy): domain Eukaryota; kingdom Viridiplantae; phylum Streptophyta; class Magnoliopsida; order Poales; family Poaceae; genus Triticum; species Triticum aestivum. Next base: position 496,013,244 of record NC_057813.1, read on the forward strand.
GGGACCCACCAGTAAGTGAGACAACGGTCATGCACGATTTGACGAGGCACTCCCTCTACTCTACTCAACGTAATACTGTATAAAATCAAGTTATGGGACAAAGCCAACAACCGTTGTTGTTTCAGGCTATCGACTTATGCTTTGTAGTCCAGGTTGCTAGTTTGAATCTTGTCTTTCAGATTTGTTAGTTTTAGGTCCAAATTTGATTAATGACAAGTGGGACCCCCGTGTGTTGTTCCGATATTTCAGTGTAGGATGGTTTTTTTGAACAAACACTTTGCGCGGTTAGACAAGTAAAAGGCACGAGTTACACGTATTTCGCAAGTTTGTGAACAAAAATGACAGTGGCATAGAATATCACATCCACCTCGCAGCTTAGATACTATGGTGATATGAGTTTTTACACCGTTGGAAGTGAGATCCAATGGCTTGGCAGTAGTCTATGTAATTATGCGCAATTTCCAAACTCTCCAAAGGTTTTTTTTGCAAATAAAACATTCAGGCCTCGTGTGTGCCATTGCATCTTTGATCCAACGGCTCCCCGTTGCTCATGTTAGGTGCTCCACGTAGCTTAATTACCCGCTACGGTGATATGAGCACCTAGGTCGTATGATTAGTGATCAGATGGCACATGCGTAGTACTTGTACTTTCTGCGCATTTCCCAAACTCTATCAGCCGTATATTGCAAAAACATTCAAACCTCCTACTGTGGGCCGTTAGATCTCGGTGAACTCGTATCACCATAGAATCTACGGTGCGAGAGCATCTCATATACTCCCGTGCGAGAAAACATAAGGTGCTATCGCAGCTTGGATGCTATGGTGATACGAGCTTCGAGGTCATTTGATCTAAGATCCAATGGCATCCGAGCAGTCTTTGTGCTTGTAAGCAGTGGCCAAACTCTTTTGGGGCTTTTCTGCAAAAAACCATTCGAACCACCAAGGAGGTGTTGGGTCACAAATCCAACGGCTCCGAAGAGCTTGTATCACCAAAGCATCTAAGGTGTGGTAGCACATGATATGCTTACATACAGGAGAATATGACGTCCTCCTTCATCTTAGATGCTACGGTGATATGAGCTTCGAGGTCGTTGGATATGAGATCCAAGGGCATTTGAGTAGTTTTTGTACAAATTGTGTGCAATTCTCAAACTCATCAAGGTTTCCTGTAAAAAATATTAAGACACATCATGTGAGCTGCTATATCTCAGATCTACAAGCTCCAAGCAACTCGTATCGGCATATAGCATCTAAGGTATGGGGGCACATGATATTCTCCCGGGGAGGAGGGGTGGGGGTGCACAACCAATCGGTGGTTGGGAGGGTGGGGACAAATATAATCTAAACAACCCTAAACAGAGCTCCACAATTTTATCTAAGGTCGAGGGGTTGACCCCCGACAATCATAGCTCCGCCTAAACACAACATTTGCATGTACTGTAGTACTAGACTTAATATTCATGTTTCCGTTTCATGTTCATTTTAAATATTGAACTGAGGACCATGCATGTCTTACATTTTACTCCCTTCGTTCCTAAATATTAGTCTTTTTAGAGATTTCAAATGGACTGGCACATATGGATGTATATAGACATATTTTAGAGTCTAGATTCACTCATTTTGCTCCGTATGTAGTCACTTGTTGAACTCTCTAAAAGACTAATATTTAGGAATAGAAGGAGTATTTTTGAATTCGTGTCATACATGCATGGTTTGGAAAAATAGATGCACTATACTTATTGGATTGTTGTTGTGTTCATGCGTGTCTCTCTCTGTGTGTGTGTGTGTGTGTGTGTGTGTGTGTGGTCATATGTTTGATACATACAAAGTTTTCTCACCTCCATATTGTTCATCTTTTAAATTTGAATTTGCATTGGAAAACTTACTAGGGATACCATGAAATGTGAAATCCACGTTGAGATCACTATATCACAAACTCACTCTAATTCAACAACTCGTCATAAATCAATTACCACGTTGAGATTATTATTTGCAAGGAAAATACGGGTATTGTAATACACATAGATTCGTTCGGCAATTTAAAAGGTTCCTTTAGTATTCTCGAATGGTAGGACCCAAGCCAGACCTTGGCTCCTGTTGATCCTAAAAAATAAAAAAATAAAAAAATCGGGCTCATGTCCTTCGGTGGCGTGCATGGTATGCACATTAGGCAACCCCAACCAGTCGAGCCTCAGCGTTTCAAGTCGAAATATCTGGCGGCCAGAATTCCAGCCCTAGGAAATTCCTCTCATGTCCCCCGTCCATAATGACTACCAATGAACAACGGAGGGATGCTTTAGTAACTAGACAATGTTACCTACCGTGGCGAGCATGGTTCAATTCCCTCGGTCACCGCTCGTCAAGGTCACCCGTCAACTGCATTGCCTAGTGCTACTAGTACTACACCAGGATGAGCACAGAATTGAGCCTGTTTGTTCGTGCCTAGTACTTGAGTTAATATATCAGGCAATGCACTGGTACGGAGGGATTATCCTTTTACTCTGCATATATAACTTGTCTGAAGTCTAACTAAGCAAAATGTTTGACCAAATCCTTTCTTAAGAAATACAACAGGACAGATGTACGGCTTGAAAATTTATTGCATGATGCAGGTTATGATATTGTTTCGAATCCTGGATCTTAAATTTCAGAAAATCCAAAAGCGAGCATAAATTCTTGAAACTGAGCATGGTCACGTGATATGGCACAAATATTACTTCGTAAGTTTTTTCTTCAATTTGAGACAAGCTGCTTATGACAAGTTGCAGAAATGAAGATCCAAGGTATTTTGGAACAAAGACCTGTCACGTTAAGGCGAACCCTTTCACTATTGAAACCGTGGGCATTTACGTGCCGCCACGAGTCCCCACTTCTCATCGGCAGGTGCCGCCCAAGCAAGCATGTGAGTCGACAAGAGGCATGCGAGCAGACCGCTGCGCCGGCTGACAGGGAGGCGTGCGAGCAGACCGTTATGCAGGCTCACCGGGAGGCGAGCCCTTTGACCAGGCTCCGCTGCCCACCTTCATCCCAACTGCTCCCACTTTTAATGTCACCGGCGCCGCAGTTTAAAATCAACCCCGCACTACCCAGTATCGCTACAATCTTCTCTCTTCCTCTCTGATTCTCCTGTCGTCTACCTCCAACTAGCCTGACCTAAACATACGCCATGCCGCATCACGATGGTCTGCCCTTAGTGTTCCAGTTTCCTGAGGAAGACACCCAGCCGGAGTCTCAAGAACATAAGGCGCTTTGGGACGAGCTTGAACTGGCCTTGCGGGAAGATGCCGCGCCTGTCCCCGCTCCCGTTCCGGCTCCCGTCGCCCCGACTGCGCCAACGCCCATCCCCGTGGCATTGATGGGCTGGGAGCCGCACATTGTCGCCGAGCTTGATCCCATGGGGTTCCACGAGGTCCCCGCCGACTTTCATGCACCCGTGCACCTGCCTGCGCCTGCGCCTGCGCATGCACTGATGCGCACGCCCGTGCCGGTGCCCGTGCACCTGCCAGCGCATGCGCCTGCGCGTGCACTGACGTGCGCGCCCGTGCCGGTGCCCGTGCACATGAATGTATCCGCTGCGCCGTTGACAGCGCCTGTCCCCGCGCGGGTGGCAGTGCCCCCCTCAACGGCATGGATGGCCGCCGTCGACCGCTTCCTTGCACCAACGCCAGTCGCCTCCTCCCGCTAGTTGACTCGCTCCGAAGTCTAGAACATTTTGGCCATCCTTGAAGCTAGGCCAACGTCCAGGAGTACGCCAACAATGGCGCAAGACGCCGCCGTCGCCGTTGGTCAGTGGCCCGACGACACACAGAGCACGGCAGAGGAGCTGCTTCCCACCGCAAGGCGCCCCCGCTGCCGCCGCATAATCTAAATTTGCCATGAAAAACGTTCGGATTGCCATGCTTAAAATCCGAACGTTTAGCATTTCCGTTTATTTTATATCGATCGTCGTATAATTTATAGTCGGAGTTAGACTGAACAAAATCTATGGTTTGATCGATTGAATGTTCTGCTAGAGCCGTATCAAATTAAATATAAAACGTGATCAAGCCACATGTATTCCTTGTCATCCAATGACCTAGACTGCTTCAATGTCGAGCGCTCAACACGTTTAGTGTGCAGTTAATTTCATGCCAAAAATAGTGCTAATCACATAATAACACGCAAATAATATCCTACTTAATATCCGCATGCACTTAATATACTTCCAAATTAACGTGCATTGCACGTACACACTGACTAGTGCTGCTAGTACGTGAAACTGGTGCCGTGACTTGTGAACGCGTCTAGATAAGGTCAATGGCAACATCGCCCGTGAGTTCTTCGTGTTTGCTTGTGCGTCTAAACGCAGTAGGGGAGGAGAGAGAGAGAGCACACATGGAACCCACCAGTAAGTGAAGGCGAATAGTACTAAAAATAATATTACATGTTATCCATTAAATAGGTTGTGGTAATATAAAAACATTATGTGAACAAAGGGGGGTACAACAAACATTGTTGTTCTACGTATGTTGCCTATTGACGTGCGGCTTGAAGGCCCGGTCGCATGTTCGATCCTCGTCCTTTATTTTTTAATTTGTATATGGGTCCAAATTTGTTTCATGGAATGTGGGCACCTCAGTGTGTAGTTTGTAGCACTTTAATTTGTGGGTCCAAATTTGTTCCATTCCAAGTGGACTATCGGTGTGTAGTTTTGTAGCTTATTTATAATAATTAAAGAGAACAACATAGTTTTTTGCAATAATACCATGGTGCGACATTGAAGGCGAGAAAGGACGTGCGAGAGAGAGATGACCGAGCCAGAGGGAAATCAACTAGGGGAGTTGCGGGGGTTGCAACGGTGTTTGGAGTAGTTGTGGGCCGAATGCTACGAAAATATAATCTAAACCGACCGGAATAAATACCTACACAAATTAATCCAAGGTTGGAGTGCCCCTCGCAATGTAAATACCTCCGGCTTTGCAAGGGATGGAGATGTAGTAGCTTCAATGCATGGAAGATACGGTGTGAGAAAGCGAGGTCAATCAAGAGACATATAGATAGAGAGACAAAGTGAGTGTGGTCCGACATTCATTGAACAAATATATATGCTCTGGAGAGATATTTCCAATTGAGCTTTTGGCAGCGGTGAGGGCTGTAAGATAGAGCTTGAGAGATGATCCAGTCACAGACGTGTAGATATATTTTGTGCGTGGGGAGGAAGCAAGGTCAATCGATCACATAGGGTTGCCGTGTGATTGAAAGAGTGAGACGGGTTGGAGAGAGTGACCTAGATAGACAATGTGCGTTAGAGAGTATACAATGTGAATAGGTCAAATTGGGAGCAAACATGGTGATATATCGTTTTTGTTCGAGAAAGAGCAAGGTCAATCGAGACATACAGAGAGAGAGAGAGAGAGAGAGAGAGAGAGAGAGTGAGTGAGCGTGGCCCGATGAGGTCGAAAGAGTGGCGGCGGCTTGGATGGACTGACCTAGATAGACAATCTGCGTGAGAGAGTATAGAGTGTGTCGATCGAGGCCCAAACATGGAGATATATCATTTGTGTGTGAAAGAAAACGAGGTTAAACGAGACTCAGATAAAGAGAGCAAGATTGAGCGAGTGTGGCCCGCCGTGCGGAAGAAAGAGTGAGACAGTCTCGAGGGAGTGACCTAGATATATAACGTGCGTGCGTGCGCATGATAGGTTGGGGGGCTAGATAGGCAATGCATGTATTTAGCGCGAGAGGGTGAGAGGGAGAGGGAGAGAGAGAGAGAGAGAGAGAGAGAGAGAGAGAGAGAGAAAGAGCTCGGCATGGGGTGCAATGGCGGGTGTGTGAGGTAAATACATTTGGTAACAGAGTGGGAAAAGGGGTTGTGTAGTTGAGAGACTTAGATATCGAAACATGGAGAGAAAGAATGAACGTGTGTTGGAAACCGATAGCTTCCTAAGGTGGTTAGGAGAGGAAGATTGACCGATACAGGAAGTATGTAGCGTGTGTGCGGGGGGGGGGGGGGGTTGAATGTACATAGTACGAGACTTAATATCGATGTTTCAATTCGGTGTACATTGTAAGATTTGAACTGAGGACCATGCATACGAGTAATTATTTCGAATTCGTGCCATACTAAGTTTCGAAAAGTTGACATTGACTCAATTTGTTGTGCTTTTTTGTAGGTCATATGTTTGAATCCATCCAAAAGTTTTCTCACTACCATGGTGTTCATCATATACATATGAATTTGTATTAAAAAAGTAGCATGGATACAGTGAAATGCGAAATCCACGTTAGAATTGGAGATCGCTATGTGACACACACTCTAATTCAAATAACTAATTATGTGACACACACTCTAATCCACGTTAGCGTGGATACCGTTTCGATTTTTTTCAAATAACTCCCCATTAATTAATTTATAGTACTCCCTCTGTTCACTTTTATAAGACCTTGAAGACATTTCAGACAATGTGCAAAATAGTTCATTTTAAGTTGTCTGAAACGACTTACAAAAGTGAACAGAGGGAGTATCTCGTTTTGAATGACTAATTATTGCAAGGAAAACACGGGCATGGTAATACATACAGATTCGTTTGCAAATGAAAGAAGATTCGTTTGCATTCTCAAATGTAGGCGCACCAGGAAGACCAGGGTCGTGTCCGGGTGGACGTTGCTTCGGTGCCTTAAAGGCACCTGCCTTTGGGTCACTAACATGTGGGGCAGCCACTTGTTGGGTCCACATGTCATGGACACAAAGGCAGGTGCCTTAAGGCACTAAAGCATCGTCCTGTCAGGGTGGTCGCGTGTGTCAGACGGACGCGTAGCACCCAGCCACCCACCCCCTCCCTCGTCCCTCCCTCCCCCACTCCCTCCCCCCCAAAAAAAAGGACGACGACAAAATAAGTTTGCTCTTCCACGTTTCGGATTGAAATATCTGGCGGCCCCAATTCTAGCCCTGCAAAATCTCTCTTCTCCACCGTACCCTTCCGCGCCTAGATTGTTCAAATCCCTAATTCGCCGCCAACCCAAGAAAAGTTCGAATCGCCCCTCATCTCGTCTCTTTCCCCACCTCTGTGCCGGACGACGACTACGAAGACGACAGTCGCGCTTCACCACCGCACCGGAGCTACCTCATCTACGCCCTCGTCCACCGCACCGGGTGTTCCACCGACAACGTCGGCCGCCACAACCGACGTGCCTCACAGACACCGAGTTCCACCGCATCAGGTGCGCTTCACCGACGCCGTCTCCCAGCTCACTGGGGCTACTTCACCGAGCACATCATCGCACCTCCGCCCCCCGAGGCCGTTGGGGCTTCACCAACGGTCTCGTCCACCGCATCGTAGCACTCCGCTGCCACTCAAGATATGCATCCGTGCACGGCCAGCCAACGCCAGCGCATCACCCTCAACGGCTCTGAAGTGACCGACACTCTAGCTAGGCGAGCATGCCCAAACACTGGCCCGAACTAGGTATCCACACATCACTCCTTTGTGCACTTTTCTGACGATGTTTGGATATCCTTTCACTGCTCTCTTAGCTTACACGCCTATGCAACTCTGACTTTAACTCTTATTTCTTCTGGAGATATCATCTGAAACAAGAAAATCCATTTTTTAGCGAAGCATGACGGCGCTACGGGATATGGTACACATCCTGCACACCCGTATAACCTTGTAAGTATCTGTCCTCCGGTACAACATCAAGGTCGATTCTCTTCTTTGATCAACCATTCGCTGTGTCAAAAATACAGAGGGGGATGCAAGGAGCACAAGGCCTGCACATCCAAGCAAGTGGTAACATGGACTTGTTCATGGAACATCCCAAGCGCAAGTAGAGCTGCAGTGAGCCTGTACAACGATCTAGTGTAAGTCCCTGCATTTCATTTAATTCATACTTGCATTCGTGTATGATTTGTGTGCAGTGGCGGATCCACGAATTCAAGTTACCAGGGGTGAACATTTAACTTAAAAAATACGAAGGCACTTGCACTCCAGAAATCAACATAACTTGAGAAATGTGAAGCTACATGCACTTTGAAAACCAGCTAATGATCCAAAGTAGTTCAGATTATAAACACTAAATGATGCAAGCACCAAAAAACACAAAATGCAACATGGTGTACAAGGACTACAAACATGGTCTGTACCTGCTTGAATTATTCGTCTCTGGCTGAAAATATCGAAGTGTAATTGCACCTATAACCAGTGCGCAAACTGCATATCAATATATCTATCCTGCACAAGTATGCCAATAGTTTCAAACAACAGATTAGAAAAGTATTTATGCTATGTTGTCATGATACGGGGACTTTCTGGTAGATGGCCTCGACGTTTCCTCAAGCTATGAAAATGCACTATAATTTGCTTGTCATCAATGCCTGCAAATCTCTGTCTCTCTCAACATAGCAGATCATCATTAGACACTAAATCCTTCAATGAGCTTGCAAAATGCTTGCATTAGATCCCTCATTAGACACTATATGTTCATCACCAGGAGCATGTAAAATGTTTGCATCAAATCCTTCATTAGCAGTCTGTTCATTAGACACTTCAGGCTCAAGAACAACATGAGCTTGTATGTTTGCATCGGAAACTTGATTAGATACATCAGATTCAGTCAGTTCAGTATTGATTGGGGGAGTTATAAAATAAGTAGAAATTGGTTTCATTTTCTCATAGATTCCCTACATACAAGCAGTTTTACAACACCGTCAGGTTTAACTATTGGCCAGAAATTGAAGAGTTGAATTAGATATAATCAGGGATGTGATGTACCTGCTCGTTGCGCATGCTACTCTTGCAAGCTGCGACTGTCCGTTTGCGCAAGCTCGATGCCATGCCCGTGCTGCCGCCGCTGCCTCCCACGCAGGCTACACCCAGGGTTGGATCTTCATCTTCTTGTCCTTCCGTTCGCTTGAAGCCGGCGACCGCCCTCCAACGAGGGCGCGAGGAAGTGCTGTGTCGGTCTGTCCAGCGGCGGCTAGGTTAGGAGCAAACCAGACTGGAGGCTGGAGCGAATGAATTGGGATTTTTCCTGCTGTCGATCGATATGGGAGGCGCTCGTTTGGGCCGCGAGCCTGCTATAGGGCCTGCCTTGCACTTATGTTATTGGCCCATCCAAATTGAAACATTTTTCTTCATTTTTTACATTGCCTGCTCGTGCGTTGGGACGAACAAAACTAGCCTGGGCCAACCTGGACGACTCAAACTAGGTGCACACTTTCCAGCCACCTGAGGCGGCCGCCCATACCAGCCCCTATGGTGGCGTCGCCCCTTTTTGCGTGTATGATTGGGTAGTGAAAAATATTCCAGTGGCGCTTTTGATTTACCCACAGAATGGTTGAATTGCTTGTTTCTATGAACTGAGTTCGCCAATAATGTGAAGGATGCCAGTCTTTTCATCCTATTGTAGATTGCTTAGATCTCGATATGCCAAAAGTAATCGCATGAAATATACAGTAAAAGCCAGTGTGATGTGTGTGGCTACAACTAGTCTGACTACACGTCCTCATATAACATATCAAGGACGCACCATCTTACCAGATTAACCATTCGACTTACCAATGCAGTGTGGGAAGAAAGAAGTATTGGGACTGCGTATCCAAGCAATTGATGCCATGGACTCCTTCGTACAACCTTGTAAGCGAAAAAGAAGTTGCAGTGTGCCTGTACAAAGAACTAGCGTAAGTTCAGTTACCTGCTTCTCGGAATTTTAGTTAGCCACTTATTGCAAAATTGTTCAATTATGTTGCTTGGCTTAATTTAGTTTGCTACTGATTACATAATGCCACAGCCTGTTAATCATATTGTAGACTGCGCCTATCTATGTGTTTGATACTTACTGTTAAGAATTACCTGTTTGCCTTAACTTAAATATCTACTTGTTTGTTTAACTGCTTTGCTGCTGCAACAGCGGGTTACAATGATGTTAATAACTACTTTTCAGCATCCAATTGAAACTCTTTAATTCCTTGTTTGTTTAACTGGTTTGCTGTTATAACTCCCAGTTGAGATGTTTTGCTAACTTCAACTTTTCTGAATCCAATCGGAACTTTAATGGCAAAACAGGTTAGCCCAAGATCAAAGAGCGAGGTCCCCATGGACGTTGCATCATCCCACAGCAGTGGCACCGGCCCAATCGTGCATTATGAATTGCCAACTGCTGATGCTCTAGAGGCTAAACTAGTGGTAGAAAGAGATTCTGCTTCTGCACTTAGAGATGAAGTTGACATGTTGAGGAAGCAAACATCACAATCACAAGCAGTACTCAAGACAACCATTAAATATTTGGTGGATTTCAAAACGAAGCAAGCTGAGACTGACCAGATTGTTAAGGTCCTGAAGGAAAAAAGGAAATTAAATTCCTACTTGGTAAATCATAGGTGAAATGTTCTTTCCATCGTTGAATAACCTTTGTGTTGTCTGTTCATGTAATCAATCAAACCATTTGTTTTAGAGATCATGTAATAATTGTTTTTTTGTTTTTTGGTTTGTAATTTTATTTGAGCACAAGTCTGTATTAATTGATAAGACTCGGAGACATTTCATTTGGATTGTTGTGCCAGACCTACAAATATGCCAATCGGGTTGAATGTGCATTCAGCAATAGTAGTAGTATAGATGGACCATAAGTGGCACGCATCGGAAAGGGCCAAGATGCTGGCTAAAAAAAGGATGCTGTTGTAGCCAAAAAAAGTACAGCGGCCTGGCTTATGTATGTTAGTTGATATTATTGATCCATATACTCTATAAGTGTTTATATGTCTGTTAGTTCTGTACATTCTTGGTTGATTGACTCGGTATTTGAATCTTGATACATCGCTTGTGTACATATCTAAATGGGAGTACACATTATGCTGCGTGTGACATTTGAGTTGGACATGAAGTGTTCCAAATATTCGAATTCACCTTAACCTGGATTCTAGCTTCTGAATTTGAGTATCGGCATTTGTAAACCATATTCATATATGACAGTGGAATACATCTTTGTCGTCCTTTTGGATATATAAAAACACATAGAATGATTTATAAAGATTGATATAGGAATACAAAATGGATTCGAATTTAGTTGGCAGGGTAAACGTGGATGCTTATTGTCCCAAAATTCGAAAGAAGCGGCAAAATGTCCACTCCCACATTGGCTGCCCGAAGCAAAGTGTTTGGGAGATGGAAATTACTGTCTACCCATTACACAGATAATCCATCGGCCCGATTTCCACTGCTCTAAATAGGGGTAGGTTAGTAACTTCAATTAGACGTGAGATGACCGCCTCTGAGCCCATTCCGACATGGTGGGCGTCAAACATAGGCGGCAAAACACATTTGATTCAAGCTCGTTCGAAAGACCTCTGTTTCTCCCTCCATTCCCCATCCATACATGGTGGGTGGCAAAACAAACTCGACTCGGCCGAAATCGATGTAGGCCAATATTTTCAATAGGGGCAGGTTTGTAACTTCACTCAAACGTGACACAACTGCCCTACCTGTCAGCCCCGTTCATACACCATGGGTGCCAACCATGGGCGCCAACCACCCTCTCCTCGCCCGAAATCGCTCTGGGGAAATATTGGCGAGATTCGAGATTACCGTCCTATCCCCAACCGACGAGATGTCCAAATTTTAAACGGGGCTAAGCTCGTAACTTTCCCATATTTCAGATAGGTGCATCCCAAAAACATGGTTCCCCGAACCTCTCCCTCCATTTTCCGATTCATACACCGTCCGCGCTAGAACACCCCATCCCACACCAGCCTCCGTCCGCCACCCCATCCATCGCCGTCGTCCTCCACCACATCCATCGCCACCGTCCTCCACCATGCTGGAGCGCCTACCAAGACTGCGTCGTCCACTTCTAGAGATGGACGTTTCTCATCCATGGCGACGGACCAATAGCCTTGCATCGCGTACTCTCGCTTCATCAGCACCGTCGTCCTCTTTGCCGGGGCCGCTCACACGACCTTCTCTTCCACCGCAACGGGACTTATCCCCCGATGCACCCGTCTACCGTCGCAGATCTACTTCAATGCCACCGACAGCCATCGCACCCCCGATGCCTACACGATGGCGCAAGAGAGGTGGTACTTCATATCTCCTCAACTTTTTGATCTCAATCAGAAAATAGATCTTAACTTGGTTACTCTACTTTCTTTTCAGCCCTTAGAATTTAGTTCTTAGTTCTAAGCAAACAATGGATGCTAAATATCATTTCTCCCGTTTGCAGCTTCAAATCTGCCATGGCACAGACATAATACAGTTTAATTGATCATGCTTAGGGTTTAATTGATCATGTTGATTCCGTGGTGGTTTCTTAAATAGAAATCGGAGGGGAAACCCTCTTTTGCTAAAAAAAATATGATTAGAGTTTCCCCCTTTTATGATCACTATACAATCAGAATACGTGCTTCGTGTCATAATAACACTGCTCCACCCATCAAGCTAAACAAGCTTAGTTGTTCAAATACAAATATGATATTATTAAAACAGAGTTGTTTAATTGGTCAGCTAAATGTTCCTAAATTAGTTTCGAAAATGCATGTTCGCCGCTCGGGTGTGTATCTCTATAGGGTGCCCATGGTGGGCCGGCCCACCCTGGGATTTTGGGTCGTCCCAGGCCCCGATTCCCTCTGTTCTGCTGCACGCTTCCGATCTCTACTCGCCCCCAGCCGCCTGCCTCACCGGCGACTTGCTGTCCCCGGACGGCATGACTCTAGGAGGAGACGCCAGACTAACAGGAGGCCAGGAGCCGCTCTCCCAACAGCGTCACCGCTGCCCGGGCACACCGCTGTGCCTACCTTCCCAGTACGTTCGGGGCTCAGGCGTGCAGCACCCACCAAGCCAACCCGATTTATCCTGAGATATGTCCTCAACACTCAGCAGCCACTCCTCATCACCCATTTTCTAATTGATTCATTACTCATTAGGCAGGACTGTCATTAGGGTTTGTTGTGTGCTTAGTGCTACCTACACTTAATGGTTTAGATGTATTTCGGTAATCTTTAGTACCTCTAAAGTTCACAGGGTTTTCAAAATTCCGGCCCTCGGAACAGACACTAGTCATTTTGGATTGTTGGTCGTAGTGACATTGACCCAGATTACTACTGCAAGTCAGGTTTGTTGACAATTTTACTTGTCTTTCTTACTCATTCGATATAATATCCAATTATTCACGTCGATTAGTTGCCAACAATAAGTGCTAGACAAGCTTCTTCATTCAGATTTTGGACGGTCTCTTACTGCAGTTACAATTCTGCATACTTGTCCTAGTAAGCTTACAAGTAAATGATTGTTTCACTACATCTATGCTTGCCTTGTCATATTTGTTGTCAATATTCTTTTAGGGTGGACCACCCTGTTTCTAAATACTGGAACCGTAGACATGAGTGAATAGTATTTCTCTATGTGATCTCTTCCATCATGTGTGGGCAACAAACACTGCATTGTATAGAACACTACTAGGAAAAGGGCTATAGATGGAATTGACACTAATGGCGCACCAGACATGTGGTGCGCCATTAGTATATACTAATGGCGCACCATACCCTGATGCGCCATTAGTGTTGAAACTACTAATGGCGCACCCTGCTCACGGTGCGCCATTAGTACCGAATTTTTTTTTTTGAACTAGTGCGCCTGTCCAAACATACTAATGGCGCATCCTCTGGTGGTGCGCCATTACTAGTTGTAACTAGTAATGGCGCACCGGCCGGAAGGTGCGCCACTAATGTTATTTTTTATTATTGTTTTTATTCCTTTTTTTGCAAAAGTACTAATGGCGCACCATCTGGGGGTGCGCCATTAGTAACCTGGATTACTAATGGCGCATTTGTTGCTGGTGCGCCATTAGTAAGTGGGCAGCAACAAGATATTTTGGACAACCTCTCCTCCCACACTCACTTTCTCCCCACTTCATTCTCTCCACCGCCTCCTCCTTGTCTCGGGTGCCTCCTCTTTTTCACCTCATTTCCACCATAGATTCATTCAAATTAAGTGGTTAAGTTACCTTGTTTTGCTAGGTAAGTAAGGGGGAAGCTATATTTATGTTGTTCTCCCTACAACAATGTGCACATGCACTTTTATGGCCTAGCTAGATCTATGTATGTTCGTGGTGTTGCATATGTTTGTGGTGTTGCATATGTGTTTGTGTTTGGAGGTGTACCGGTATTTGAAATGCGATAGTTGCCAATATTTTGCCGGAATATTGATTCATTTCCGTTTCGGCGAGAATTTTGGCATTAAGCATTCTTTTTGGTCCTATTTTTAGGGAAAGTCATGCCATAATTTTTTCTTGGTTCTAAAATATCGTTTTGCTCTACCCCGCAGGCGACCATGGTCCGCACGATGACCGAAGGCATCGTGAATAGGTTTTTGAGGTCCGCGAAGGCCGAGATGCTTCAAAAGAACGAGACGGAGATAAGATGTCCGTGTCGAAGATGCAAGCTGAATAGCCTTATTGCGGACCCGGATTCCGGGCAGGTGCGGGACCACCTGCTCTTGCGTGGTTTCATGGATGGTTATCGGTGGCAAGGTGATGAAGATGACTACGAAGTCGTCCATGGGGGCCGGGCAAGAAATGAGGAAGGGCAACAAGACAACCACCGCGGCTCGGGGGGGCGAGAAGACGAAGAATCCCCAGGAGATGATCACGACGGTGATGCTGTACACAGTCATCATGTAGAAGATGCAGGACATGATGATGATGCCGGCGGAGCAGACGACGCTGGACCATCGATGGGCTGGGTGCAGGACCCTCATATTCAAGAGCTGCTTCTCAAGTAGACGGATAACGCAAGAGCTGCCGCCCGAGAGAAAGCCAAGATGGATCAACTTGAGTTAGACGCGGTTACTCCATTGTATGAAGGATGCAGGCCCGAGGATACCCGCCTGAAAGTAACGCTCATGGCTCTGGAGATGAAGGTAAAACACAAAATGACCGACGCATGCTTCGACGAGAACATGTCATTCTGGCACGAACGTCTTCCCAAGGGGAACAAGTGCCCGACTAGTTTGGAGGAGGCAAAGAAAATCGTGTGTCCTCTGGATTTACCGCACGTGAAATACCATGTGTGCATGAACAATTGCATCATTTATCGGGATGAGCATGCGGAGTCTACCATATGTCCGGTGTGCGGTGTCACTCGATACAAGAAGAGGAAGAAAGCTCCTCGAAAAGTGGTGTGGTACTTTTCGATCACTCCTCGTCTGCAGCGGTATTTTGCAGACCCTAAGGTAGCAAAGCTCCTGCGTTGGCACGCGGATAGGGAGGAGAAGAAGCGAGAAGATGACGCAAATGATCCGGAGATAGATAAAAAAGACAAGATGATGAGTCACCCTAAGGATGCGAGCCAGTGGCAAGCGTTGAACTTCGAATACCCAGAATTTGGGAACGATCCAAGGAACATCATGCTGGGCGCGAGCACCGATGGAGTCAATCCATTTGGCAGCCAGAGAAGCACACATAGCCCCTGGCCTGTGTTCGTGTGGATGTACAACCTTCCCCCCTGGTTGTGCATGAAGAGGAAGTACATTCATATG
This sequence comes from Triticum aestivum, assembly GCF_018294505.1. Classification (NCBI taxonomy): domain Eukaryota; kingdom Viridiplantae; phylum Streptophyta; class Magnoliopsida; order Poales; family Poaceae; genus Triticum; species Triticum aestivum. Next base: position 496,028,750 of record NC_057813.1, read on the forward strand.
AGTATGCTAATTGAAGGGCCGAAACAACCAGGGAACGACATCAATCTGTATCTGGGGCTGCTGAAAGAGGAGATTGACACGCTGTGGAAAACGCCAGCCAATACGTGGGACGCTGCAGAGAAAGAATATTTCCCTATGAGAGCCGCACTGCTCACGACGGTGCACGACTATCTCGGTTACGGATATCTTGCGGGGCAGGTAGTCCACGGATTTTCTGGATGCGTAAGGTGCATGGATGACACAACGTATCGCTAGCTAGATATCATCCAACTCGGGCCGACGTTCCTGCACAGCATGATGCCATTCGAAAGGATGAATGGTGTCATCAAAGGATACGTTCGCAACATGTCACGTCCAGAGGGAAGCATAGCCAGGGGCTTTCTGACCGAAGAGTGCATCTCCTACTGCATGAATTATCTAGGCATCGAGAACCCCATTGGTCTGCCCATCAACAGGCACCTCGGCAGGCTCGCTGGATGGGGTCACCGTGAGGGTCGCCGCGAAATGCATGTCGACTTCGAGGGTCGACTCGCCGACTTTGAAAGAGCAAACCTAGTCGCGCTACAACACATAGACGTGGTCGATCCTTGGGTGGTAGAGCACAAAACCTTTATTAAGAAGACGTACAATGACCGAGGCCAACAGAGGACGGACGGAGATATACTCAAAGAGCACAACTCATGTTTCACGCGTTGGTTCAAGCAGAAGCTTTTGTCGTACCCTTTACATGAGGATTCTTCCGCGGAAGAACAACTCATATTCGCCTTGTCACAGGGCGCCGAGCACAACCTGATGACCTATGAGGCGTACGATATCAACGGCTACACATTCTACACCGAGGCCAAGGACATGAAGAGCGATGGTTATCAGAACTCCGGGGGTAACGATGGAATCCTACACCAGTAACGACAAGGACAGATACTACGGAAGGATCGAGGAGATCTGGGAGCTGAGCTACGCTGGAGAGAAGGTCCCGATGTTCCGTGTCAGATGGGCCAAGAACGTCATAAAAGAAGACCGATATTTCACCACCATGGTTATACCCGAAGCCAAATCCAAGACCGCGGGCGCAAACGTCACCGCGAGAAATGAGCCATGGGTACTGGCTTCCCAAGTGGACCAATGCTTCTTCATTACCGACCCGCCAAAGCCCAGTCGTGTTGTCGTGAGGAGAGGCAAAAGGAAGATCATCGGAATGGATGGAGTAGCCAATGAGCAAGACTTCGACAAGTACGGCGACCCGAGGATCGAACATGACGACGATGATGAAGTAGCAGCATACACCACAAGAAGAAGCAGGACCACCCTACCTAAAGGACGTCCGTTCCACAGAAGAACTCCATTTGCGAAAAAGAAGGGCAAGAAGATTGTTAACAGATAGCTAGCTAAGATCGATTGTATTTAAATCGCAGCCTTCATTTCTCGATTGTATTTCATGGGCACTTTTTGAACTATCATGAATATTTTTAAATTTCATGGACACTCGATCTCGATCCCCCTCCATCTCGATCGCTATCCCACCTCGCCAGATCCGGTCCCCCTCGCCGCCGAGCACCCCCCGCACCCTCGATTCCCCTACTCAACCGCCGCCGCCGACCCCCCGCACCCCTCCCCTACTCAACCGCTGCCACCGACCCCCCGCACCCTCCCCCGCTCCACCGGCATTACTGTTTGATGATATTTTTAAAAAAAATATTACTGTCTTATAAAAAAATTACTGTCTTATAAAAAAAATTACTGTCTTATAAAAAAATATTACTGTCTTATAAAAAAAATTACTGTTATGATTTAAACAAGTTTGAACATATTTAAAAACAAATAAGTATCAAACAGCATTTTAAAATGCATAAATTTTTTTTTGTGGAGCCTAGGAATCGAACCCAGGACCTCCTGGTGTGAGAACTGGCACCTGACCAGTCGAGCTAGTAGAGGGGAGTTGATGTGGATGAGGTCACGTGGGTGATAACCTGTTGGCTCGAGCGGAAATAAAAAAAAATACTAATGGCGCACCAGGCCGAGGTGCGCCATTAGCATGTATATACTTATGGCGCACCGAGGGGTGGTGCGCCATTAGTATTGTGCCCCCCTACTTCGGCCGAGCCCTCGCCCTCGATCCCCTTCCCCTCTCCTCTCCCTCGCCCGAGCCCTCGCCCTCGATCCCCTTCCCCTCTCCTCTCCCGACGCCGCCGCCCCGCCGCCCCGCCGCCCTCGACGCCGGCCAGATCCGCCGCCACCTCTGCTCGAGCTGCTCCCATCGACCACGCCGCTGCTCGCGTGCTTCTTCTCTCCCGCGACCCCGCGACCCCGACATCGTCCCCGCGACCACCGTCGTCCTCGCGACCACCGGCCCTCCTCCGCCGCGACGACCAGGCGCCTCCGTCCGCGGACCACCTCGAGCTCTATCCCCGTCCGCGTGAAGATCCCCTCCACTCCGCGGGCAGGGGCTCTTCTCCTGCCGCTGCAGCTACAAGAGGAGAGGAGCACCGGCCAGCCACCACCGACGGATGCCTCCATCCCCCCTTCCTCCTTCGCCCGACGAGCCTCTTCACTCCGGGAACTTGCTGCTGCTGCTAATCCAAGCTGCACCACCTACCTCGCCAAAGCTCTATCCCGGCAGCTCTCTGTGAGGTAAAAAATCTACTTTTCTGATGTACAAATCCCTGTTTGTGCTTGCTTCCATATGTGAGATAGATACCATATTGTTGTTGTGTTTGTGTGAATTATTGCTGCCATATTTGTGTGAATTCTTGCTGCAATAATACAAACTGTGTTGATGTATGTCAAATATATGGTCAGATTAGCCTATATTAGTATATGTGTTGATTGATTAAAGTGTTATGACAACAATGCATGACAGCAAGCAAGCAGAGCGGCTCCTCCTCCCCTTCGACGCCAAGCAAGCAGAGCGGCTCCTGCTCTCCCATGCTAGGCGTTCAGCTCTCAGGAGACGCCTCCAGCTGCCGACTTCACCGAGCCTCAAATAGGCGAGGTGCGAAATATTATCAGCCCCAACACACTCAAGAAGGCGGTCTGTGAGCAGAACTCGGTCCCATTACAGGAGAAGAAGAAGGCACGCAAAACAAAGACTAAGAAGGGTGCGAGCCAGCCGGCACCGAGTACGATCCGTGCTCAGGACAGGCCACCTTCACCGCAGGATATCTCGAGGAGGGTGCATGTGGCGGGTAGGGCGATGCTACCGACAAATATGCTCAATGCTGCAACCGGTGCTATGCGGAGTCTGCATGACAGTGTTCTTGCTTTGGAGAAGCAGCGTCTCAGAGAGAAGGATGTGGCATACCCGGTTTTCGCGGCCAAGGTGCCAGAGGGCAAGGGCTTTGTGGATAACTCCATCGGGCGTACGATCGTCCTGCGTTTTGATGACATCCACGCTAAGTTGAACCTTCATCCGCTGCACTACACCTTCGTTCGGCTATTTTTGCTGAGTATGGAGATGCGGATCATTCGCGACAAGACCCCGGACATCGTGATAGTCGACCCCTTCTACATGCGTGCCAAGATCTTGGGCAGCGCTGGGGACCGGCAAGTCGTGAGTTCTTACCTCGAAGGCGTCATTCTGGCAAACCAAGATAAGGATAACTTCCTTGTGCCTTACTTTCCCGAGTATGTCCTCCCCTCAACCAGCCCGTAACATATGAATTCTTACATTTCGATCATTTTTCTTTTAACATTCCGTGTTTTCTGCAGTGACACACGTTGCACGCTCATCCTCCTAAGCCCCAAATATTCTATGGCCACGTATTTCGACCCTGACCGTCAGTCAAACGTAGACTACACAAATGTCAAGAAGGTTCTTGATGATGTTCTCCCCGGCTACGCCCAATCTGGAGGCACCTTCACCAGGCCTATTCGTAAGTACGGCAAGCACGTGTTCTCCCACAATACGACATTCTGCTGCGTCAAGCAGCCGCCTGGCGGTCAGAAGGGTGCCTACTATGCCATCCATCACATGCGGGCGATCGTACGGGACCATCATCAACTTCTTCTACCGAGTAAACTCAAAGATTGGGCCGCGAGCGTGTCGGCAATCCAGGACGTGGACCTCCGACGAGAATTCTTTCGCATCCAGTCGGAGTTTGCGGAAATCATCCATCAAGATGTCCTTCGTACCTCGGGGCAGTTCTACCTCAGAAATCAACCGTCCAACAGTGACATCGACACAATGCTACAAATGCAGGATGACAACGCCCGTTCTTTCATGACTCCCACGATAGACGGCGGCTTCATCCACGCTCCGGTCCCTTGAGTCGAGTTGTCTAGTTCTGAAACATCGATTGGCTCATGTTGTAATTAAACTTTAATGAACTTGTAGTATGTCTCTTTGGTTTCGAGAGTCGTTCGACTTAGATGTAATCGATGCTATTAATGTATTGCTTTTCTCTTCCGATCGTTCTGTTGCATACTTATATATTGCTTATGTATTGTCTGTGAATTGGTACTAACGTTTCGTTTGGCTAGTGCATAGCGATGCCGACATATGTCGTGTACAAGGGTAAGGTTCCCGGAGTCTACGATGACTGGGAGGAGTGTCGGAGACAGGTTCACCGATTCAGCGGTAACAGTTACAAAGGGTACACCACTAGGGCCGAGGCCGAATCTAGATACGCCCGCTATCTAGCGGGAGAGGGGAGGGAGCGTTGGAGGAACCGGATGAAGACGAGTTTCATCGTGATGATGCTCATCGTGATGACCGCAGCTCTCTTCTATGTGATGGTAGTTTAGATGATCGATATCGACTTGTAATGTGAAGACAGACTCGCTACTCGCGGTCTCGAGACTTGTAATATAATGTTCTATCTTTGTTCGGTCTTTTCAATTCGGAGACTAATATGATGAATTGTATTCGGAGACTAATATGATGAATTGCATTCAAAGACTATACATTTGATGAATCTGTTGTTGATGTGTGTTGTCTATATTTTGTCAAACTATACATTTTGTAACCTGTGCAAAAAACAGAAAATAAAAAAATAAAAAAAACCTAATATTCATACTAATGGCGCATCACATGACAGTGCGCCATTAGTATGACAGTGCATACTAATGGCGCATCACTGGGCAGTGCGCCATTAGTATGCCGCGGTTACTAATGGCGCATCCAGAGGTGGTGCGCCATTAGTATGCCAAAGCACCTGGGTATACATGGCCCCTGGGAGGCATACTAATGGCGCACCCTGGCATATACTAATGGCACACCCGAGGTGCGCCATTAGTATACCAGATACTAATGGCGCACCAGGTGGTGCGCCATTAGTAAAAATTACTAATGGCGTGCTATCAATGGCGCACCACAGATGCGCCATTAATAGCCATAATAGGTGCGCCATTAGTAGGGGTTTTTCTAGTAGTGGAAAGAAAGTGTCATTTCCCATGTTTACATAGGTTTCGATCTTTTACATGGAATACAATCTTCCTACTTGCTTTGTGTCGCACTACCAACACTCCACCCTTGAAGCTAAACATTATGACACTCATAATTTCTTAGTTTATTTGTTCAAATACGAATTTCATATGATTCTAATGTTCCTACTTCAGTTTTGAAATGTGTGCCTGCCTGTTATAGAGACATAAGGGGTTTGTATTTCTGTGTGAGGTCTGGTCAGCCTGGTTGGGGGGTGAACTTTGCATATGCGGGGGTTTATAGGGAGACACTCTTCGAGTTGAATCCACAATGCATTCCATAGATAATCTGACTACTTTTTATGTTTTCATGAATCTCAGATTCTGAACAGTATCATAATGATTATGAGCTTGCGCGCATGAAAAGAATAAAGCAGAAGAATGTCATGGTTGTCAAACTTGGCATTAAGGGACTGAAATCAAGTCTGGATGCAATGCAATGCAAACGCTCTCCACCAACAGATTCATGCTCCTAAGTCAATGTAGCTCCCTAGTGGAGGAGTCAGAGGAAGATGCCCTATCTTATTTACCCATCAAGGTACTTGCTCTAACTTTCCAAGGTTACATTGCTCGCACATATCTTGCAATTGATGCTTTGCATTGCTTCTACTTTGTTCACCTGCCATTAGCTTAGTTTACACATCGTGTATGTGAATACGCCCTGCCTATCCATTTTCAGTACATATTCCATCTGTCATCATACCATATTTATCCATTCAAATGTTGTTCTTGTGTATCAGACGTTCAAAAGGAAGAGGGTGATTTCTGATCATGGAGGAGCACAAGCAAAGTATTTGGAAAAGGTAGTGGCACCTGATAAATCAAATAGCCCATTAGGTGTAGTTGCAATATCACCTGACCCGCAAAACACCCCAACTCTAGCAGACTCTAGCCCTACTACACTGGTCATTTCTGATGCCCCAACTCAGCAGATCCCAACTACAGCAAATAGTATGATTATGCCAATTGACATAGCACCAGCTCTACAACGCAAAACCCCCATTCCAGCAAAGAGTACACCAAATCCAGTTGCCAAATCCCTTTTCGAACCAGAGAGAGCCCCAATTGCAGCAAATAGGACCCATGTTCCATTTCTTCCCAGTTTAGAAGACGAAGCTTATGTTGTTGTCAGGAACTTTCTGCGCATCTTTCCTTCATGGAAAGATTATACCGCAGACACAGAACAATTTCCAGTCTTCCTCCACAACTTACGCGTAAGTAATGTACTAATGTTATTCATGGTCATTACTGCATATGTTTCTGCTGACAGAAGACACAAGACTTCATTCTTTTAAATAGGCGAGGAGCAAACTGGATTGTGAAGACGAGCAAGGGTTGGTTGCACTTTTCAAGCACTCGTTGATGAAGTATCGTTCCTACCCGAGGCAAGCGCACTTTGATGGCAAGCCTCTGAATGAAATTTCTATAAAGTTTCAGGTGCTACATTTATCCGATGGTGACTGGAATTATCTTGTTACACATTGGTCTCGGTTGCAGCGTAAGGTACTGTCTATGATATCACATCACAATTTGAACTACATTTCTGTATTTGCCTTAATGTCTCACTTGTACGAAAACTGTTAGCAGAAGAACATTCGTTCTCAAGGGACCACAGAATCTCACAACTATACTGCACACTGCATTGCTCTTGTGAGTACCTCTTGCCCTGTATGACCATACTTACTTTCATAGTTGTTTGATTATGTAGCATCACTGCACATGTTAGCCTCGTAATCGTCCATTTGGTGGACATTATAAGATCTGTATGGACTCTTACATAAATTTAGAATCAACCCAATCCTTTGAAGAGGTTTAGCTCTGCAGTCCTCTTGTAAGGACTGAACATGGTCTATCACTGTACTTACATTAACAGTTACTCCCTCTGTCCCATAATATAAGAATGTTTTGTACAGTACACCAGTGTTCAAAACAGTCTTGTATTATGGAAGAGGGATTGGTTCACTGTGTAGCATTCTGCATCTTATCTTCCCCGCCCACCATTTACTAAAAAAGATCAGATCTATATTTAATCTTACCAACAAGTAGAATACAGGCAATGCCAGTGCAGAAGTGTAGCCCATTTCTCTTGTCAGTATATTTTGTCCTATAACGCTTGTACTTCCAGGGATTTGTAGTTGATTATGTAGCATCAATCTGCATCTTATCTTCATTATCCTCTACCCCTCCAGTATTATCATATCTATAATTACTCTCTACAAAATGTAGAGTACAGGCAATGCTTATGAAGAAGATTATGTGCTGAAATTCTTGAGTTCTCCTTCCCTTGACATGAAGAAAGGCATTATAAAGCCGGTGTTAACTGTTAATGTAAGTCGGTCCTTCTAAAGCCTTTATCCTCAACTGTTGTTTAATTTTCTCATACTCCCTATCGTTTACTGCTGTTTAGTTTGCTGTTTCTACCAAAATGCATGTTCGCAAGAACCATAAGTTCTAAGTTTTACTTGTAAAACCAAAATCCTTATTCATACCATGCACATTACTTAATACTCCCTGAGGGAGTCCTGGATTAGGGGGTGTCCGGATAGCCGGACTACCATCATCAGCCGAACTATCATCGACCGGACTCCAAGACTATGAAGATACAAGATTGAAGACTTTGTCCCGTGTCCGGATGGGACTTTCCTTGGCATGGAAGGCAAGCTTGGCGATACGGATACGTAGATCTCCTACCATTGTAACCGACTCTATGTAACCCTAGCCCTCTCCGGTGTCTATATAAACCGGATGGCTCTAGTCCGTAGGACAACAACAACAACCCTTACAATCATACCATAGGCTAGCTTCTAGGGTTTAGCCTCCTTGATCTCGTGGTAGATCCACTCTTGTAAACATCCACAATATCAATATCAATCAAGCAGGACGTAGGGTTTTACCTCCATCAAGAGGGCCCGAACCTGGGTAAAACATCGTGTCCCTTGTCTCATGTTACCATCCGCCTAGACGCACAGTTCGGGACCCCCTACCCGAGATCCGCCGGTTTTGACACCGACATTGGTGCTTTCATTGAGAATTCCTCTGTGTCGTCACCGATAGGCTTGATGGCCTCTTCAATCGACAACGACGCAGCCCTAGGTGAGACTTTTCTCCCCGGACAGATCTTCGTATTCGGCGGCTTCGCACTGCGGGCCAACTCACTTGGCCATCTGGAGCAGATCGAAAGCTACGCCCCTGGCCGTCAGGTCAGGTTTGGAAGCCTAAACTTCATGGCCGATATCTGCGGGGACTTGATCTTCGATGGATTTGAGCCACAACCGAGCGTGCCGCACTGTCACGATGGGCACGACCTAACTCTGCCGTCGGACAGCACCTTGGGGGCTGCACACGAATCCGCTCCGACCCATAGTCCGGAGCTGATCGCTCAGATCGAGGACGGATGGCTGCACACCGCCTCGGGAGCTGCAACTTCTACAGCGATGGAGCCGAACACTTATCTTTTCCCGCATAAAGCCCATGACTCCGAGGTGCCGGACCCCCTGCCGGACTCCGAACCTCCTGCGCCCCTGCTAGTCGAATCCGATTGGGCGCCGATCATGGAATTCACCGCTGCGGACACCTTTCAGTACTCACCCTTCGGCGATATCTTAAATTCGCTGAAGCATCTCTCACTATCCAGAGAGCCCTGGCCGAACTACGGCCAGGATGGTCGGGACGTGGACAATGAAGAAATTCAGAGCCCACCCACCACCCACTTCGTAGCCACCGTCGACGATCTAACCGACGTGCTAAACTAAGACATCAACGGTATGGACGACGATGCCTGAGACGATCAAGAACCAGTGCCTACAGGGCACTGGAAGGCCACCTCGTCACATGACATACATATGGTGGACACCCCAAAGGGAAGCGATAACGAGGAACAATGGGAAAACCTTCGGCGCAGCAGAAAAGGCTTGCCAGCTACAATATCTTCGGCCTGGCGCAGCTCTTCCTTTATAGCCCGCATTGCAGAGCGGGCATCCTTGGCTTCGGCGGTGTGACGCCCGGATAATTAGGCTATAGTAACCCCACATTAATGATGCCATGTCACCTCGGATTACTGTTGATAATCTCACGTTAGTTCGAAACGATTCATATTCAAAGTTTGAATTTAAGTTAAACAATTAAAGTTTTCAAAACTCAAAACTAAATTGTTCCTAAGGTGTCTAATAATCCTTAGTAAATATTGGTGGATAAATTATCTTTTAATAAAATATTTAAATGCACTAAAGTAATAGAAATGACAGCCAAAAACAATTAATTAGATGCCTTTTATAAAATTATAATAATAAAACTAAATTAGTAGTGTGCCAAAATAATGGTGGCAGTGGACTAATTAGTAACACTAATTTAGGTGCTGACTGGGTATTTTATAAAACTAAAATAAAAGAAACTTTAAATGAAAACATTAAAGAAAATAAGTAATAAAAAAAAAGAAAAAAAAAGAAAAGCAAACCCCCCACCCCTGGGCTTCGGCCCAGCAGGCCACCAGCCCAACTGGGCAAAGGCCAACCGACCGGCCCACCCTACCCCTGCTTAACCCCCCCACTCCCACCGAACCCTAGCCCGTATCCCCCCCCCACTCTCCCCCCCCCCCCCGCTCGGTCCACTCCCTCCCGATCCGATCTGGATCGGGATCCCGTTGACGCCGCCGCCGACCCCCGCGGCCACTACGCCGGAGCTGCCACCGTCGCCCTCCGCCTCGACCCTTCCCCCCACTCGCTTTCTCCCTCTCCCCCCGATCCAATCGGGATCGGGCCCGACGGCCTCCCCAAGCCACGCGGCGCCCGCCCGTCGCCGTCCACCGCACCGGAGCCACCTAGCGCCCGACCCCCCCCTTGCTGCGATGGAGCTCCACCTCGCCGGCGTGCCAGTCGTCTGAGGTCCCCGCCGACGGCGCCGTCGCCCCTTCGTCCTCGTCTCCCCCTCGCCGCGATGCCGCGCGGGACGCCTCCGCCACGGCCACCTCGTCGTCACCCCCGTCGTGCCAGCCCCGGCTCCTCCTCGAGCAGGCTTTGCTCAACTACAGGGCTCGGTGAGCCCCGTCCTCTCTCTCTCTCCCTCGTTCTCTGACGCCGGCGCCGTCCACCGCGTACCGACCGCGCTCGGCCCTGCGCCTCGCCATGGTCCTCCGCCCCCTTTGAACACCCCCGCTACCGTCCCACGACTGCGGCGACTTACCGCCCGTCCGCGCTCACCGCCGACCCACATCTGCCCCGCGGCCACCCTGCCGGCCACCACGCCACCGCCCTGGCCGGCGCCCCACCGTGCCCCGGTGGCCTCGCCTCGCCTCCCCGATCGGGCTCGGCCCTGGTCGGGTGCGCCCATAAGCGCACTGCTGGCGCCCGCGCCCGCTAAGGCCATAGGCCACTGACACGGGGGCCCCAGCCCCAGAACGATTAATAAAAAAAAAAGAATTAAAAAAAATATAATAAATAAATTAATAAAAAATTAATTAATTAATTAACTAATTAGTTAACTAATTAATTAACTTATCTAATCTTGTTTAGTTTAACTAATTAAGGTTAATTAACCCAATAACTAATTAACCTAATTAACTACTGTTAATTAAACTTAATTAGGTTAATTAGTTAACAGTGTATGACGAACGGGACCCACCTGTCAGGGTTGACTCAGTCAACCCCTGTTGACTGCTGACGTCAGCATGACATCATGCTGACGTCATAAATACATTTTTTCGAATTAATTAAATAAATAATTAAATTCCAAAATTGTTAAAATCCTTTAAAAATCATATCTTTTAATCCGTAACTCGGATTAAAATATTTTCAACATGAAAGTTGCTCAGAACGTCAAGACGATTCCGGATACGCAGTCCGTTCGTCCGCCACACCCCCCTAACCTATCGAACCCGCAACTTTCCCCCTCCGGCTCCTCTGCCCGAAAACACGAAACACCGGGAATACTTTCCCGGATGTTTTCCCCCTTCACCGGTATCACCTACTACCGCGTTAGGGCACACCGAACACCGCGTATTGCCTTGTTATATTTTGTGATGCTTTGTTTGCTCTGTATTCATTATTTCTTCCCCCTCTTCTCTCCGGTAGACTACGAGGCCGACGCTGCTGCTGCCCAGTTCGACTACGGAGTTGACGACCCCTCTCTCTTGCGAGAGCAACCAGGCAAGCCCCCCCTTTGATCACCAGATATCGCCTATTCTCCTCTATACTGCTTGCATTAGAGTAGTGTAGCATGTTACTGCTTTCGTTAATCCTATTCTGATGCATAGCCTGTCATTGTTGCTACAGTCATTGATACCTTACCCGCAATCCTAAATACTTAGTATAGGATGCTAGTTTATCATCATTGGCCCTACATTCTTGTCAGTCTGCCTCGCTATACTATTGGGCCGTGATCACTCGGGAGGTGATCACGGGTATATACTGTACATACATACATACTATACAGATGGTGACTAAAGTCGGGTCAGCTCATTGAGTACCCGCAAGTGATTCTGACGAGGGGGCTGAAAGGACAGGTGGCTCCATCCCGGTAGAGGTGGGCCTGGGTTCCCGACGGCCCTCGACTGTTACTTTGTGGCGGAGCGACAGGGCAGGTTGAGACCACCTAGGAGACAGGTGGGCCTGGCCCTGGTCGGCGTCCGCGGTTGCTTCATAATAACACGCTTAACGAGATCTTGGTATTTGATCTGAGTCTGGCTACGAGCCTATACGCACTAACCATCTACGTGGGAGTAGTTATGGGTATCCCGACGTCGTGGTATCAGCCGAAGCACTTCAGACGTCAGCGACGGAGCGGCGCGCGCCGGATTGGAACGTAAGCCTGCTCTTGTATTAAGGGGGCTAGTTCTGCTTCCGGCCGCCCACGCAACGTGCAGGTGTGCTATGGGCGATGGGCCCAGACCCCTGTGCGCTTAGGTTTAGACCGGCGTGCTGGCCTCTCTGTTGAGCCTAGGTGGGGCTGCGACGTGTTGATCTTCCGAGGCCGGGCATGACCCAGGAAAGTGTGTCCGGCCAAATGGGATCGAGCGTGTTGGGCTATGTGGTGCACCCCTGCAGGGAAGTTAATCTATTCGAATAGCCGTGATCTTCGGTAACAGGACGACTTGGAGTTGTACCTTGACCTTATGACAACTAGAACCGGATACTTAATAAAACACACCCTTCCAAGTTCCACAGACAACCCGGTGATCGCTTTTCTACAGGGGAACGAGGAGAGGATCGCCGGGTAGGATTATGCTATGCGATGCTACTGGAGATGCTACTTGGAGATGCTACTTGGAGATGCTACTTGGAGGACTTCAATCTACTCTCTTATACTTGATGCAAGACGAAGGTGACCAGAAGCGTAGTCTTCGACAGGATTAGTTATCCCCCTCTTATTCTGGCATTCTGCAGTTCAGTCCACTGATATGGCCTCCTTACACATATACCCATGCATATGTAGTGTAGTTCCTTGCTTGCGAGTACTTTGGATGAGTACTCACGGTTGCTTTCTCCCCCCTTTTTCCCCCTTTCCTTCTTCCTGGTTGTCGCAACCAGATGCTGGAGTCCAGGAGCCAGACGCCACCGTCGACGACGACCCCTACTACACCGGAGGTGCCTACTACTACGTGCTGCCCGCTGACGACGACCTGGAGTAGTTTAGGAGGATCCCAGGCAGGAGGCCTGCGCCTCTTTCGATCTGTATCCCAGTTTGTGCTAGCCTTCTTAAGGCAAACTTGTTTAACTTATGTCTGTACTCAGATATTGTTGCTTCCGCTGACTCGTCTATGATCGAGCACTTGTATTCGAGCCCTCGAGGCCCCTGGCTTGTATTATGATGCTTGTATGACTTATTTTATGTTTTAGAGTTGTGTTGTGATATCTTCCCGTGAGTCCCTGATCTTGATCGTACACATTTGCGTGCATGATTAGTGTACGATTGAATCGGGGGCGTCACAAGTTGGTATCAGAGCCGACTGCCTGTAGGAATCCCCCTTTCCAACTCCTTGGCCGAAGTCGTGTCTAGTCATTGCAAAACTTTTACTAACTTGGCTATGTGCCTTACGGGCCCACGTCGCCATTGGGTGGTAGTAGGATCTTTTACTCCTCGACCTTTACTCTGGGACTCTGAACTCTCTTCTACTCGGGTTAAACGATTTCTACTAAAATCTGACTTTAGGTTCTCGAAAATACTTTCTCCCGGAGAGCCCCTTCAGTCCAGGTGATCGCCGACTGCACCAGAAGATTTCGAAGTTACTCGCCGAAACTCTTTTGAGACTTTGTGTCTGTTGCTTTTGCAATTCCTTGTCACCTGAATACCCCTATGGATAATTCTCGCACTTGTCGAGTAACCGCTTATCCCCAGTTGTTCACGTGTTTCACAAAAGTCTAAATACTATTCGATCTTCCGAAAATCCTCTGGAGCCTTTGGCTCTTGAAATTCTTGCTTGCTCGCATTATGGTTAATCCCATAAGTCTCGTAGTCTTATTGACATTCCTTGTCATTATCATTTTGGGTCTAATGACTCAATATGTTTGCGAATACACGCAATCATCATTGATCATTATAAATTACTTTTCCGGCTGAGCTACCATTCTTTTAACTGGAATTGGTTCTCGACCAATCCAATTGTCTTTGATTGTACCCTAAGGCTATTCGACTTATCCACCCCTAATCAGAGCATTGCTTCTGATCCTTTGTTTTGGAAAACATAATTCCTTTGCATTTAAGCTGCAAATTACTCAGATGATTCCATAACCTGTTGCATTCGCATGCCTTCCTCTTCTGGTTGAGTAACGATACTCATATCATATCCTTTGTGGACCGTCAAGTCCTTTGTTGGATTATTATCCGACAGTTTCCTTCATAATTAATCACTTTGTGAGTTCCTTCTTCGATACATAATGCCTTTGGTAAATTGTATCCTCTGCTTTCTCAACCATGCTCAGCTTTCGAGCTGGTGGTATTTACTATTGTAGCTTGTGGTATATATTTCCATGATACCCTGATGGGTTGAACCTAGGCCTTCCTTAATATGTGTGAACTCGGAAGTTTTCACGAGTCATACTCTTCTGGTATTTCACCAGGTAAAACTTTCAACACTAATGCTTTTATCAAAGCGAGAAGTGAATGGAAGGTTATACATTGAAGAAGTGGGAGTCGACCTTGAACCTTGCGTTCATGCCCATGGACACGATGTATAACTTATCATGGAAGCTGCTCGTAAAAATAGTTACCCCCTTGTTATAAGTTCATCTTGTATCCGTGGTTCGATCATTTATGATCATGGTTTCCGACCATGTTCTCCTTTAAATACCATTTCTCGTGCAAGTTTAAGCACTTGCCTTCTACAGAGTAATACCCCAGTCCAACCTCTACTTTGATCTGTCGTTGAGTGTTGCCCCCGGTATCTCGAGATTATCATGGAACTGCATAACATCTTATGAGTTCTTCATCAAGTGCTACCTTTCCACTGATTCCAATTTTTCACGGGCCCTGAGTTACTGAACACTCAAAGACCCCGATAACTGAACCGAGTCCGCTCTACGGTTCAACAACTCTTCAGTAAGCTTCTATAAGTACGAGTTTGTACCCGATCACAGCATTCCTAGCCTGTTTGGCTATATCATTGTCGTGACGATTCTAACTGTGCTACTTGGTCCTTAATCCTGGAGCACAACCTTCGATGATGAGCTAAGCTTACGTCGATCTTCCTCATCATATCATTTCGCCTTGAACAGCAAGCTTGGTTTCGAGTGGTGTCGTACCCTTGGTTCCAATAACCTTTCACTTCATCATTGTTTGACTTGATGTCATCGTCGATCGATTACATCTTCGTGAAATCTCTCGACAAATGTGTCGTGATCATCATCATCATTCTGAGCTCATCCAGGTTATCAATTGGATTCATGATGAGAAATACCATCCTTGCCTCGATGAATTGTATTATCATCGACCACCTTATTGCCTTCCCACCAACACAAGCTTGTTCATGTTTGGTGTTATACCTTGAGTTCCTTGCTGTCCAGCAATTGATCTTCCTTACCTCGGAAGTATTACCATCTCTTTTTGTCAAGAATGTGGTGAGAGTTTCACCACCCCTTAATAATTCTTGATATCATAATACTTCTTGCCATCTTCGTTCATTCCTTGGTCCCCGTATTGTTTTCAACCGGAATACCGACAATGGAGCTATGACGTGTGAATTCAAAACTTCTAGCAACCCTATTGCTTTGAAGTGAATGGGCGATAGTTCATTCTAAGTCCTTCGCTAATTGAATCACCATTCTAACATTGGTCGTGCAACCCAACCCGTACTTCGGGCGCACCCTTCAACCAATGTTTAATTGTGTATGTTTTCCTCGAGCATACTTCCTTATATCAGTTGATCTGACAAATGTTATCTCCTTGTTCACTTAATGGTGGAAATCCATCTTTTGGAAATCTCGATGGATTATCGCTGAGCCCATCAGTCACCTCCTCCTCTCCTTGGTTTAATGATGAACTATTGTTTCAGGAACCCACTCCCATAGTTCATTTCCTGAGAATCCTGAAATGTCATTTCGTCTATTTGTGTTGCACCTTTTATTCTCGGACATCCTGAGTCTGAGGTATCCTGGCACCAATCGGATCCGAATCCCGGTCAGCTAAGATGGTTGGGGCAACTTTCAGAGAGTTATGATGTTGATCCTTGATGATCCGGTAGCATGATGTCATACCTAGCACCCCCCCCCCCGGCTGGAGGACCTATCATTGTAGATTCCTTTTCAGCAAGGTTATCCATTCATCCATGAGGAAATTGTAAGACTTATTCTACAAGATATTCCTGATGGATCCTTCGTGTTTCCAAAGTCTGATCTTCACACGAAGACCATGTCAAGACTATCTCGAAGCATGACAATGGTACTCCGATTTTCAACAGGAACATTTGAAGCACGATGCTAAATTTTATTTATCCTTTATCCTAACACCATTGTATGGGTAATGTTATGATATTTCCCTCCCCTTTCCTGGAGGGTTTTCTACGTTATATCCTATCATGGATATCATGCTCTGCTTGTCCTTGGGAAGGATTTACCCCTGAAAGATGTGTTTAAACACATTTTCCTTTCCATTGTTCTGTTTAAACATAATAATCACTTTTCCTTTCCATTGGTTTGTTTAAACCTTCTTGTGATCTATATAATATAAACAGTAATATCCCTGCTCAAGTAAACACCTCGGTGTGCCATCTTGTCTGGTGTAACCCTGTTACTATTGTTGAGGACATTCCGGTAGCCACCGATGGACGAGAACTTTGCCTATTGGTCCGCCTCGTTCAACGAGCAGGAATTGGTTCTCTTCGTCCCTCGCCCTTGGTATCGATGTTGTTGCCGACATATCTGACAGGCTACCCTTTGACACGCCTTACTATCATGACCGTGCAAAATGTCGGCCCCCTTCCTACTTTTCAACCACATGGTGGGCCCATAACCCACAGTTCCACAGGATCGAAACCTGACTCTCCTGCACCCCCCTTCCCAAGGTTGTTCCTCGCGTGTGGCCTCGTATGTAATTCGCGGGCCACCGTCCCAAGTGATCTATTTTGGTAGCAGACGCAATACTCAATCTCATTGCTCTGGACCCCTTTCGCATGTTGTTTCAGACATCGAACAATGGCCTATCCGTTTGAAACTTCTCATGGTACCTTCTTACTTTACTCTCGATATTTTCTTAAGTTCAATTCGAGAGTTACTTCCTACCCCATTCCCTGAGTTATGTACCAGATAGACAACCTGGTAAGGCCCGCCCTTCCCGAGTCTTCCCCCCATATCTTTTCGTAAGTACGATGGAGTTCCCGAAGAAATGATGACAAGTTTATCATGATGCATCGGAATAAAGGATTGAAGACACCAGCGAAAGGGATTAACTGCTTTGAGAAGATCCGTTAGAATATCGTAACCAGAACTTTCCCCTTCCCCCCTCTTAAATCTCGGGACGAGATTTCTTGTAGTGGAGGAGAATTGTGACGCCCGGATAATTAGGCTATAGTAACCCCACATTAATGATGCCATGTCACCTCGGATTACTGTTGATAATCTCACGTTAGTTCGAAACGATTCATATTCAAAGTTTGAATTTAAGTTAAACAATTAAAGTTTTCAAAACTCAAAACTAAATTGTTCCTAAGGTGTCTAATAATCCTTAGTAAATATTGGTGGATAAATTATCTTTTAATAAAATATTTAAATGCACTAAAGTAATAGAAATGACAGCCAAAAACAATTAATTAGATGCCTTTTATAAAATTATAATAATAAAACTAAATTAGTAGTGTGCCAAAATAATGGTGGCAGTGGACTAATTAGTAACACTAATTTAGGTGCTGACTGGGTATTTTATAAAACTAAAATAAAAGAAACTTTAAATGAAAACATTAAAGAAAATAAGTAATAAAAACAAGAAAAAAAAAGAAAAGCAAACCCCCACCCCTGGGCTTCGGCCCAGCAGGCCACCAGCCCAACTGGGCAAAGGCCAACCGACCGGCCCACCCTACCCCTGCTTAACCCCCCCCACTCCCACCGAACCCTAGCCCGTATCCCCCCCCACTCTCCCCCCCCCCGCTCGGTCCACTCCCTCCCGATCCGATCTGGATCGGGATCCCGTTGACGCCGCCGCCGACCCCCGCGGCCACTACGCCGGAGCTGCCACCGTCGCCCTCCGCCTCGACCCTTCCCCCCACTCGCTTTCTCCCTCTCCCCCCCGATCCAATCGGGATCGGGCCCGACGGCCTCCCCAAGCCACGCGGCGCCCGCCCGTCGCCGTCCACCGCACCGGAGCCACCTAGCGCCCGACCCCCCCTTGCTGCGATGGAGCTCCACCTCGCCGGCGTGCCAGTCGTCTGAGGTCCCCGCCGACGGCGCCGTCGCCCCTTCGTCCTCGTCTCCCCCTCGCCGCGATGCCGCGCGGGACGCCTCCGCCACGGCCACCTCGTCGTCACCCCGTCGTGCCAGCCCCGGCTCCTCCTCGAGCAGGCTTTGCTCAACTACAGGGCTCGGTGAGCCCCGTCCTCTCTCTCTCTCCCTCGTTCTCTGACGCCGGCGCCGTCCACCGCGTACCGACCGCGCTCGGCCCTGCGCCACGCCATGGTCCTCCGCCCCCTTTGAACACCCCCGCTACCGTCCCACGACCGCGGCGACTTACCGCCTGTCCGCGCTCACCGCCGACCCACATCTGCCCCGCGGCCACCCTGCCGGCCACCACGCCACCGCCCTGGCCGGCGCCCCACCGTGCCCCGGTGGCCTCGCCTCGCCTCCCCGATCGGGCTCGGCCCTGGTCGGGTGCGCCCATAAGCGCACTGCTGGCGCCCGCGCCCGCTAAGGCCATAGGCCACTGACACGGGGGCCCCAGCCCCAGAACGATTAATAAAAAAAAAAGAATTAAAAAAAATATAATAAATAAATTAATAAAAAATTAATTAATTAATTAATTAATTAACTAATTAGTTAACTAATTAATTAACTTATCTAATCTTGTTTAGTTTAACTAATTAAGGTTAATTAACCCAATAACTAATTAACCTAATTAACTACTGTTAATTAAACTTAATTAGGTTAATTAGTTAACAGTGTATGACGAACGGGACCCACCTGTCAGGGTTGACTCAGTCAACCCCTGTTGACTGCTGACGTCAGCATGACATCATGCTGACGTCATAAATACATTTTTTCGAATTAATTAAATAAATAATTAAATTCCGAAATTGTTAAAATCCTTTAAAAATCATATCTTTTAATCCGTAACTCGGATTAAAATATTTTCAACATGAAAGTTGCTCAGAACGTCAAGACGATTCCGGATACGCAGTCCGTTCGTCCGCCACACCCCCCTAACCTATCGAACCCGCAACTTTCCCCCTCCGGCTCCTCTGCCCGAAAACACGAAACACCGGGAATACTTTCCCGGATGTTTTCCCCCTTCACCGGTATCACCTACTACCGCGTTAGGGCACACCGAACACCGCGTATTGCCTTGTTATATTTTGTGATGCTTTGTTTGCTCTGTATTCATTATTTCTTCCCCCTCTTCTCTCCGGTAGACTACGAGGCCGACGCTGCTGCTGCCCAGTTCGACTACGGAGTTGACGACCCCTCTCTCTTGCCAGAGCAACCAGGCAAGCCCCCCCTTTGATCACCAGATATCGCCTATTCTCCTCTATACTGCTTGCATTAGAGTAGTGTAGCATGTTACTGCTTTCGTTAATCCTATTCTGATGCATAGCCTGTCATTGTTGCTACAGTCATTGATACCTTACCCGCAATCCTAAATACTTAGTATAGGATGCTAGTTTATCATCATTGGCCCTACATTCTTGTCAGTCTGCCTCGCTATACTATTGGGCCGTGATCACTCGGGAGGTGATCACGGGTATATACTGTACATACATACATACTATACAGATGGTGACTAAAGTCGGGTCAGCTCATTGAGTACCCGCAAGTGATTCTAACGAGGGGGCTGAAAGGACAGGTGGCTCCATCACGGTAGAGGTGGGCCTGGGTTCCCGACGGCCCTCGACTGTTACTTTGTGGCGGAGCGACAGGGCAGGTTGAGACCACCTAGGAGACAGGTGGGCCTGGCCCTGGTCGGCGTCCGCGGTTGCTTCATAATAACACGCTTAACGAGATCTTGGTATTTGATCTGAGTCTGGCTACGAGCCTATACGCACTAACCATCTACGTGGGAGTAGTTATGGGTATCCCGACGTCGTGGTATCAGCCGAAGCACTTCAGACGTCAGCGACGGAGCGGCGCGCGCCGGATTGGAACGTAAGCCTGCTCTTGTATTAAGGGGGCTAGTTCTGCTTCCGGCCGCCCACGCAACGTGCAGGTGTGCTATGGGCGATGGGCCCAGACCCCTGTGCGCTTAGGTTTAGACCGGCGTGCTGGCCTCTCTGTTGAGCCTAGGTGGGGCTGCGACGTGTTGATCTTCCGAGGCCGGGCATGACCCAGGAAAGTGTGTCCGGCCAAATGGGATCGAGCGTGTTGGGCTATGTGGTGCACCCCTGCAGGGAAGTTAATCTATTCGAATAGCCGTGATCTTCGGTAACAGGACGACTTGGAGTTGTACCTTGACCTTATGACAACTAGAACCGGATACTTAATAAAACACACCCTTCCAAGTTCCACAGACAACCCGGTGATCGCTTTTCTACAGGGGAACGAGGAGAGGATCGCCGGGTAGGATTATGCTATGCGATGCTACTGGAGATGCTACTTGGAGATGCTACTTGGAGATGCTACTTGGAGGACTTCAATCTACTCTCTTATACTTGATGCAAGACGAAGGTGACCAGAAGCGTAGTCTTCGACAGGATTAGTTATCCCCCTCTTATTCTGGCATTCTGCAGTTCAGTCCACTGATATGGCCTCCTTACACATATACCCATGCATATGTAGTGTAGTTCCTTGCTTGCGAGTACTTTGGATGAGTACTCACGGTTGCTTTCTCCCCCCTTTTTCCCCCTTTCCTTCTTCCTGGTTATCGCAACCAGATGCTGGAGTCCAGGAGCCAGACGCCACCGTCGACGACGACCCCTACTACACCGGAGGTGCCTACTACTACGTGCTGCCCGCTGACGACGACCTGGAGTAGTTTAGGAGGATCCCAGGCAGGAGGCCTGCGCCTCTTTCGATCTGTATCCCAGTTTGTGCTAGCCTTCTTAAGGCAAACTTGTTTAACTTATGTCTGTACTCAGATATTGTTGCTTCCGCTGACTCGTCTATGATCGAGCACTTGTATTCGAGCCCTCGAGGCCCCTGGCTTGTATTATGATGCTTGTATGACTTATTTTATGTTTTAGAGTTGTGTTGTGATATCTTCCCGTGAGTCCCTGATCTTGATCGTACACATTTGCGTGCATGATTAGTGTACGATTGAATCGGGGGCGTCACAGGCGGTGGCCTTCCCCAGGTCTTCTTGCCCCGCTAGGCGCTCCTTCCCAAGAGCCTCATTGCGGTCGGTAGCATCTTTTAACTACACGGCCATTTCGGCCATCTCTTCCCTGCTCCGGCAGTGTGCGAGCCTTTCGGTCACTAACTCCTCGGCCGCCCTCGAGGCCGCCGCATTACTCCTTCTGGCCTGCTCCTTGGCTTGAGCAAGTTCGGCCTGAAGGCTCTCCACAGCAGCGGCACTATCTGCATTTCATGCACATGTTGTAAGGAGCTGGCTTCGGCTCCCTTACCAAGTGACCGCACAGTAACACTTACCTTGCTGAGAATGCCGGACCCCCTGCCGGACTCCGAACCTCCTGCGCCCCTGCTAGTCGAATCCGATTGGGCGCCGATCATGGAATTCACCGCTGCGGACACCTTTCAGTACTCACCCTTCGGCGATATCCTAAATTCGCTGAAGCATCTCTCACTATCCAGAGAGCCCTGGCCGAACTACGGCCAGGATGGTCGGGACGTGGACAATGAAGAAATTCAGAGCCCACCCACCACCCACTTCGTAGCCACCGTCGACGATCTAACCGACGTGCTAAACTAAGACATCAACGGTATGGACGACGATGCCTGAGACGATCAAGAACCAGTGCCTACAGGGCACTGGAAGGTCACCTCGTCACATGACATACATATGGTGGACACCCCAAAGGGAAGCGATAACGAGGAACAATGGGACGCGGCAGAGGATAATCCCGCCGATAAACAACCAAAACGGCAACATAGACGCCGCCCTAAGTCCCGCCTCGATCAAAGCAGCATTCCTAACAACCCAGCGATAGAGTAGGGCAAACCAGCGGACGACGAACATACAACCAAGCAACTATCCGAACAGGATGAACCGGATAATCAACCCCTTCACGGAGCAATCAACAGTCCGGACACACCACCGGAGCATAAGAACCTTCACAAAAGACTCGTCGCCACTGCAAGAAGTTTGAAGAAGGAAAAACGGAAGCTCAAAACAGCGGAAGACATACTCAGAATGAAGTGGAGCAAAATACTCAAGACCGCAGACAAATATGGCAATGGCCATCAAACAAAGAGCTACCCGAAGCGCAAGCTGCTCCCAGAATTTGACGAGGAAGCCATAGAGCCCTCACAGTCAAAAAATAAAGAGGCCGCCTGGCCGGATAGACGGCCAGATGACAGGCCAAAAGCGACAAGCCGCGCCGCACACAGGACGACTTATGATCCTGGGAAAACGGACGGCCCAACTAGGTCCATCTACAGGCCAAAAAGGAGGGCCCCAGGAAGTAACACAACACGACAAGTGTTCGAAGACAGCGGCACACCCAAATACAGGGGCGCCGCACACCCGCTATGTTTTACCGATGAGGTGCTGGATCATGAATTTCCAGGAGGGTTCAAACCCATAAACATAGAGGCATACGACGGCACAACAGACCCAGGAGTCTGGATAGAAGATTACATACTACACATACACATGGCTAGAGGAGATGATCTCCACGCCATAAAATACCTACACCTCAAGCTCAAAGGGCCAGCTCGGAATTGGCTCAAAAGCCTCCCAGAAAACACAGTTGGAAGTTGGGAAGAGCTTGAGGACGCGTTTAGAGCAAATTTTCAAGGGACTTATGTCCGCCCTCCGGATGCAGACGATCTGAGTCATATAACACAACAGCCCGGAGAGTCACCGCGCAAATTCTGGAACAGGTTCCTTACCAAAAAGAACCAAATAGTCGACTGTCCGGACGCGGAAGCCTTAGCAGCTTTTAAACATAACGTCCGAGACGAATGGCTCGCCAGACACCTCGGCCAAGAGAAGCCAAGAACAATGGCTGCGCTAACAAGCCTCATGACGCGCTTTTGCGCAGGAGAAGACAGCTGGCTAGCAAGATGCAGCACCAGTGACCCGAGTACATCCGAGATCAGAGATGGAAACGGAAAATCACGGAGCAGGAAAGATCAGCGCCGTAATAAATAAAAAAGCCCAAAGGGCACGACGGTCAAAGCCGGATTCAAAAGCTCGCGGCCAAACAATAAAAGACTGCCTCTTAAGGACAACAGCGACGAGCTATCAAATTTAAACAAAATTTTAGATCGGATATGTCAAATCCACAGTACCTCCGGAAGGCCTGCAAACCATACCAACCGAAATTGTTGGGTTTTTAAACAGTCCGGCAGACTTAACGCCGGACACAAGGGGCTCGATGCACCAATCGAGGATGATGACGAACCCCACCAGCAGAGTACCGGAAGTCAAAAGACTTTCCCACAAGAAGTCAAAACAGTAAACTCACTTCATGTGATAGTACGGAAAACCAACACGGCACTCGCTTAGACAAGTGTCGCAAGGTCCACCCCAGCGGAACACCGAGATTGGATGTCAAAACCAATCACTTTCGACCATCTGGATTAGTCCAGAAGTATCCGGAACGCAGGATAGATTGCCGTGATATTGGATCCCATAATAGACGGACTGCAATTCACGCAGGTTTTGAGGGACGGAGGCAGTGACTGAAACCTGCTATATCCGGACACAATCTGCAAGTTGGGATAGACCCTACTACAATTCGGCATAGCCGCACTTCCTTCAAAGGAGTGGCGCCAGGCCCTTACGTCAGGTGCACAGTTTCATTATTACTAGAAGTTGTGTTCGGGTCACCTGACAACTTCCGACGAGAAAAGCTAACCTTTCATGTCGCCCCATTTAAAAGTAGCTATCAAGCATCACTGGGACGGGAAGCTTTCGTCCGCTTCAATGCAATACCACATTACGCATCTCTTACGCTTAAAATGCCCGGTCCACGTGGCATCATTTCATTAAAAGGTCGCCTGAGACCCCGAACACGGCTGGACAAGTCCGGAATAAATAAGCTAGGGGCTACCTAGCCGCACACCCCTTCACAAGGGTTTGTACATATAGGCCATAATGAGCTAGCATAGGCTCAGCTTTATTAATCTATATTTCAATTTTTTATGCACTTTCTCGCACGATTTCTTTTCCAACTAAGTTCCTCTCTTTTTACAGATGAACAGCATGCACACCCATCCAGGATACGGCACAACGGAGACACAGGCGCAGACGTGCAGTAGGGACCCGTTGCAAGGACTCTTTTCAGACTAAGACCCTACGTAAACCTTTCTTACTGTCTCTTGTTGCTATAATCCCCTGGTTTATCATTATAACCAGAGCGGAGACTAGCGTTTTGGCATCGGCCGTGCCAGAAGAACCTGCCCGTACCTGGACACAAGGGGCTTAGGGCTTTGTTTTGCCCGCTATTGTAAAGACCGAACACCTTCGGGAGTGTTCGGCATCTCGAGTTAGGCCTTATATGCATCAGCTCTGAATCATGTCTTTGGTCAAATGTTGGGTTTGCCCGGCTCCTGTGTTTTGCCGCCTTACGTTCGTATCATCGGCTAACGCAGCACCAGGAGAACTACTGCGATTGTGCCCCAGTTCGGCTGGGCGAGCACCTCAGTAGAGAAAGCCGAAAACCAACTGTCATGATACAGCGAGAGACTGGTCAACCACTCGATCGACCATGGGAATGTTTAGAATTCATCCGCTTTGACGAAGGGCCGTTTCCCGGTCAGGCACATACGCGCCCCAAATTCGGAGAGCGCGGTGCCCCCAGGGGCTATGTCGTAGCCCCACCCTCGAACTCCATGGCTAAGTGAAAGTGATAAAGCATTATAGTCCGGTTGCCTCGTTTGCTACGCTACCACCTCCTTTACAGGACCGAGATGTCGGATTAAGTGTGAAAACACGCTATTTTTTGCGAACACCCCCGCACCTTGTGCGTGGGGGCTGAAGCCGACGACTGCCATCTTTCAGGTTATACACACGTATACATGAACGGCCGCATAGGAGATATTCTATTACTTGAACGCACAAGTATAAAAGGCGCTTACATCATAAATATTGTTTTACATCATAAAAAAGTTCATTCGAACGTAACATTTTTTGAGCACTGCGACTCTATTACACGAGCACCACGCAGCACTTCACCAAAATAGTGCTATCATCCAAACCCGGGGTCGCAACAGCGGTGGCATCCATCTCTGTCCAATGTGCCTTCACACAGGCGAGTGCCATCTACGCACCCTCTATGCAGGCCGACCACTTCATCGCCTTGATATGCGGCACCGCCCCAAGAAATCGCTGCAATAAGCCAAAGTAACTCTTCGGCTTGGGCCTATCCGGCCAGACATGGGTCACTATATCCGTCATGGCAAGCCCGGACAACCTATTTAGCTCTGCCCACTCGGCCAAATGGTCGGTCAGCGGAAGTGAACGCTCTGGACTATGGAATTGAGACCAAAACAGCTCTTCCGTCTTGTGATCCTTTTGGCTTCGAAAATGCACAACGGCATCCGCCGCACTCACTGCTAAGTCCATATAAGGGTCCTATGGACCCGCACAGTTGGCCCAGCTGAGCATACTTTGGATCCGTAAACCTTCGGCGCAGCAGAAAAGGCTTGCCAGCTACAATATCTTCGGCCTGGCGCAGCTCTTCCTTTATAGCCCGCATTGCAGAGCGGGCATCCTTGGCTTCGGCGGTGGCCTTCCCCAGGTCTTCTTGCCCCGCTAGGCGCTCCTTCCCAAGAGCCTCATTGCGGTCGGTAGCATCTTTTAACTACACGGCCATTTCGGCCATCTCTTCCCTGCTCCGGCAGTGTGCGAGCCTTTCGGTCGCTAACTCCTCGGCCGCCCTCGAGGCCGCCGCATTACTCCTTCTGGCCTGCTCCTTGGCTTGAGCAAGTTCGGCCTGAAGGCTCTCCACAGCAGCGGCACTATCTGCATTTCATGCACATGTTGTAAGGAGCTGGCTTCGGCTCCCTTACCAAGTGACCGCACAGTAACACTTACCTTGCGACTCATCAAGTCGCCTGTTGACTAGCGTGATGTCCGCATCCGCAACAGCGAGTTGCTGCTTTAGTTCAGCAACTCCATCAGTCCGGCTGGCCCCCGGACAACCCGCCACCTGCATCGGCACGGCGGAAATTTAAACCTGCGATTTTGATCCTCGGCAAGCTGTCGATTTCGACAACCTACCGAGTCTCAGGGGATACTATCTATACAGGGCGCATTCTATATGCAAAACTGTTAAAAGGTGTGTCATTTTTACGTACCTCAAACCCCGCCAGCAAACTCCTGACGGCATTGTGCAACCCTCCTTCGGCGGACGAAATCCTTTCAATCACCATGCTCATCAATGCATGGTGATCTTCTGAGATAGACGCCTTCTCAGGCAGATCCTTCAGCCATACACCAGTTGGCGCCGAACTATCCGGCTTTGCCAAACCCGGGGGCTCCCTCCGTGATGACACTTCAGGCTCGTCCGCCCTATCCGACGGCGCCCCGGACGGAGGCGTCTCGCTCTCCATCATCTCCGGACGAAGGTCCCCTGAAGACAAGCTCATTTGCGAAGGACGGAGATCCGGACTACAAGGTAAAAACTTTAGTTATCCTCAGGAGCACAAATAGGGATGTCCCTTATTATAAAACTCCTTTCTTTCTACTTACGGCTCATTGGAGGGCTGACTCTTTAAGGGAGATTGTGCGGCCGGGGCCTCCCCGGACGCAGGACCCTCTGGCGAAGATTTCTTCCCCCATTTAGGGGCTTTTGCCCCCGGGTCCTCGGAGGCAGTCCTCTTCTCCCCTTGGAGGGAGGGATTCTCGATCCCCCCTCTTTCAAGAGCCTCCTTAGGCGAGGCAGTAGCTTTCTTGCTTTCCCCTTCGTCTTCCTCTGGAGGCGCAACCTCAAGCATCCGGACCAGCACAGAATCCGGCGCGGTCTCGGGGAGGGGGGCCGGACACCATATCAATTTTGCTTCCGCTATCCACTCCTGTGTAGAAGGAAATTGGTCATTAGGCGAATCATCGAAAGGCAAACAAACGGTATGTCCGGACTCGGAACTACTTACTTGAGTATCTGGGCGATTGCAGCTTAGGCCAGCATCCTCGGTCAAATCCGGACGCGCCTCTTGCGATCCGAAGAATAATTTGTACATCTCCAGGGGTGTCATGCCCATGAAGTGTTGAAGAATCCGTGGGCCCTCCGGATTAAACTCCCATAGCCGGAGGGGGCGGTGTTTGCAGGGCGGGTGACGCCTAATCAGCATAACCTGCATTACCACCACCATATCGACCTCCCTCGTTTGGAGATCTCGAATCCGGCCCTGCAGTAGGGGCACGTCCTTTGACGGCCCCCAGTTGATCCCTTGGTTGACCCACGACATCAACCGTCGTGGAGGTCCCGGGCGGAATAAGGGCGGCGGATTTTGTCTGCGGCCCCTCAGAACGGTAATATAGAACCACTCTTGCTGCCACGGGCCGAGCTCCTCTTGGAAGGAGCCAGCGGGCCACGGGGCATCGGCCCTCCTACTTATGGCCGCCCCACCACACTCCGCTTGACGCCCCCCGATCATCTTCGGCGCCACATTGAAGGTCTTCAGCCACAGGCCGAAGTGAGGGGTGACGCGGAGGAAGGCTTCGCAGACAGCAATAAATGCGGGAATATGGAGGATGGACTCCGGAGCCAAATCGTGGAATTCCAACCCATAGTAAAACATGAGCCTCTCACAAAAGGATCCATCGGGAAGCCTAAACCCCGACGGAGGTGGGATACAAAAATGACATACTCACCGGGTTCGGGGGTGGGGATGGCCTGCCCTTCGGCAGGCAACCTGTGTGAAATCTCATAAGCCAGGTACTTGGCCTCCCGCAGCTTCAGCACGTCCTCCTCCGTGATGGAGGAGGGCATCCACCGGCCCTGGAGGTCGGAGCCGGACATCGTTGAAGGTCCGAAGCGCTCGAATCTGGAGCTCTAGGTGCTGGAACTTGGAGCGGGGAGAGGATTCGATGGAGGATTGAAGAAAAGAAACGAGCCTTGGTCCCGTTATAAAGAGGGAGAATACCAAGAGCCGTCTCCGTGACCGTTTGGGACTCACCTTCGATAGAGGGGGCGGGACGACGGGCGCGGTTGGGTTACCCACGTCCGTATTGATGAGAATCCCGGATTAAGGGGGAACACGATCTCTGCTTCGACAAGACGTGCCAAGGAAACCGCTTCGCTAAATGCGCTGAGGTGGTAGAGTAAAAAATGATTCAAGTAATGGCTTGGTAGTGGCATGATGTCATGCCGCAAAAAATGTCAGCAGATTGAAC
Source organism: Triticum aestivum (assembly GCF_018294505.1). NCBI lineage: Eukaryota > Viridiplantae > Streptophyta > Magnoliopsida > Poales > Poaceae > Triticum > Triticum aestivum. Next base: position 496,057,253 of record NC_057813.1, read on the forward strand.
TTGTGTATATATTATTCTCTCTACGGTGGAATGTGGAATTTATTTTGCAGAGCCGGACACTATCCTGGTGTTCACAATCTTCTATCATTCGGAGGAGGAACCCGCCTTGCAATGCCAAGCAATATACACGCCGGACTTATCGTCATTGAAGCCTGGTTCAGGGCTACTGAGGGAGTCCTGGATTAGGGGGTGTCCGGATAGCCGGACTACCATCATCAGCCGAACTATCATCGACCGGAGTCCAAGACTATGAAGATACAAAATTGAAGACTTTGTCCCGTGTCCGGATGGGACTTTCCTTGGCGTGGAAGGCAAGCTTGGCGATACGGATACGTAGATCTCCTACCATTGTAACCGACTCTATGTAACCCTAGCCCTCTCCGATGTCTATATAAACCGGATGGCTCTAGTCCGTAGGACAACAACAACAACCCTTACAATCATACCATAGGCTAGCTTCTAGGGTTTAGCCTCCTTGATCTCGTGGTAGATCCACTCTTGTAAACATCCACAATATCAATATCAATCAAGTAGGACGTAGGGTTTTACCTCCATCAAGAGGGCCCGAACCTGGGTAAAACATCGTGTTCCTTGTCTCCTATTACCATCCGCCTAGACGCACAGTTCGGGACCCCCTACCCGAGATCCGCCGGTTTTGACACCGACACTCCCTATATGTATGCTTGTTTTTGTGGATCTTGTCGGATTTCGGGTTCCGGCAGACGCTTAAGATTCGAACTCTGGGGTGCGCACGGAGATCACTCCCCCTACCGGCTCATGTCTCGTCGCCTCGCAAAGGATCTAGGCAACATGAAGAACAACACAAGGGACACGAGGTTTATACTGGTTCAGGCCACCATGGTGGTCTAATACCCTACTCCAGTGTGTGTGGTGTGTGGATTGCCTCAGGGGCTGATGATGAACAATACAAGGGAAGAACAGCCTCGCGAGGGATGTTCTTGTGTTGGTGGTTCTGGCTAAGGTTTGACTGGTCCCTCTTCTGCCTTGAGAGTGGCTAGTCCTATTTATAGAGTAAGGCCTTGGTCCTCTTCCCAAATATTAAGCGGGAAGGGCACCAACAATTGGCCATTTTGAAGGGGAACATCTAGTACACTTATCCTGACTAAAGTTGGTCCTCGCCTGCCAAAGACTCTGATGATGACGCCTTCCTGGGCTCCACGATGACCTCCACCCTGCTGTTGTGCTGGTCTTGATCTTGTTGCACCGAAATGGTTGCCTCTGCTTGATACCTTGGCCTGAGCTTGCCCCCTTTGCACCAAAGAGGAAACAAGGACACTGCATAGGCCGGTGCCCGCCTGGCTCTGGTCGCCATGGCTTCCGTCACGGGTACCTCGTGAGGTACCCCACCTTGATCTCTCCACCTCCTCGTGAGCCAGCCTAACGAGGCTATGCCCGAGGAAGCTTCCTGTCGTCCGCCCCGCGAGGCTTGGTCCCTCGCGAGGGTCTTGAGCATGTGTTGACGAAGATGGGCCATACTGGGCCACTCCCTGAGCCACACCACACGCCACAGGCAGGCAAGTCTGGGTACCCCCTTTCCCAGAACAGCGACAGATCTATAATCCAGTGTGTGGTGAAGCAACCCATGTTTGCACCCTGTCATCTCCTGTTTTATCTTACTGATGTGGCTGATGATATGAACAACATGCCATGCACATTATCCAAAATAGATACAATGATTTTCTTTGCCCTTCATCTATGCTTGTTATGTTGACATGGTAATCCAGTAGTGTGGTGAAGCTCCCCGCATTATGAACAATGCCAAATTATGCTATTGATATTTTGAACTTACTCTTTATTTTCTAATTTAAAATTGGATGGAATTGACATCACAGTTATCATCTTTTTTTATACACGTGCAAAACCTGTCATCTCTCTGCTTTGTTTCAGGGTGATATGCCTGATGGCATGCACAAGTCTGCTGAAGGCTGTGAGACAAACCCAACATATATTGCAGCAAAGAAGGCAAAACATCTTGAAGATAGCGAGACAACCCCAAAGTCTTGTCTTGATGCAGTGTTCAAGTTATTTGAGACTAGCAGTCAGACAAGCTCACAGAATTCGTTGTCTGAATCAGTTCGACTTCTTCAGTCCCAAGTTCAAGCAGAAAGGCATTCTGCAACTCAACTTCGACTTGAAGTCCTATCTCTAAGAAAGATTCCGGAGAACACCAATGAGATCCTCATCGCTAAACAGCTACACCTGGAAGCTATGACCGACATGCTAGGCCGGTCTCACAGCCTTGCTCGGCAGCTTGTGCAGCAGTTCCCCCGCAAGGCTAACCTTTCTCGAACTGTCTTGGAAGTGGTCTCGGTTCAGTATTATTTTGTTACGCTGGAATGGTGCCCAGTTTTTGTAATCTGCTTCTTCGTTGCGCTTTATGATCACTAGTGGCGAACTTCGATGCCCAGTGGATGTAATATACCTTAAATCATTTATTGTATAGTGTAGGTTTATTCTTAGTTACTATGCCATAATTTCTTTATTGTATAGAGTAAGTTTGTTCTTAATTCCTAGTAGTTAGTGCCATCATTCGCTATCTGAAAAAAAATCAGATGTAGTCGACCGGGCCGAAACATTCGACTCTAACGGGCCTAGTTTTTAGCGGGCCACAATTGGGCCGGCCTGTGTCTTTCTTGGGCCCGAATGATTGGGGCCTTCACACATTGCGCCAGGCCCAAACTTACACTAGCCTATATTTTAGTTGGGCCTTTTGTCGACCCAGCGCTTAGTTTGGCCCAGGTAGCGTTGGGCCATTAACAGGCTGAATATTGTACTGGCCTGTTACGGACGAGATGAAACCACGGGCCTTTAGCAGGCCAAAATGCATGTTGGGCCTCAATTTTCACTAGTCGTCGACGGGCCTTCAGCAGGCTGAAATGTAGACCGGGCCTTTTTGGGTCCAGTTAGCTCACGGGCCGTTACCAGGCCGAAACATATCTCGGGCCTTAGTTGGCCCACTGATACCATGGGCCTTTAAGAGGCCAAAATCTTAGTACAGGCATCAACGGGCTGAATTACGCGACAGGCCTTTAACAGGCCCAAAGTCATGTTGGGCTTAACTGTTACCACCTTTAGCACGGGCCGTTAGTGGGCCCGATGTCCCGTTGGACCATATATGGCCCATGGGCAGCACAGGCCATTCCCAGGCCGAAAGTCACATCGGGCTGAAATGGGCCCATGTCTACATCAGGCCTCTAACAGGCCGAAAGTCACACCGGGCTGAAATGGGCCCATGTCTACATCAGGCCTCTAACAGGCCGAAAGTCACTGGGCCGTAGTTGGACCCAAATATTGGGTGAACAATTAACGGGCCAGATCTAGCTTTGGTCCGCAAATGGGCCCAAATATTGGGTGAACAATTAACATGCCAGATCTGCCTTCGGGTCGTAAATGGGCCTTTATTAAGCAGGCTGTTATTGAGCTGGCCCACTAGTACCTGATTAAGTACTACGGGCCTTTGACTGGGTTGGCCTTTTTAACCTATATGGACCTTTGTTGGGCCCAACCACGTGTGGACGTATCATAGGCATGTCTCCTCCAATGGACGGGCGACATCTGGCCCACTGACAAGCTGACAGGTGTTCCCTTCGGCAAATCAGAATTTTACACATGGAAATTTCCCATTGGTCCGGGCTGTTAACGGGTTATCGGATCCAAAACCCGACCCGATAGCTTAAGGGTGTTCCATTACGGTGGATGCCACATGTCGGTCACCCTTGACGAAAGCACTTCTGTGACGCGCGATTTATCGTCATGGAAGTGGACACTTCCGTGATGATAATTTTGGTAATGTCATGGAACACTTCTACAACAGTACAAGTATGACTATCTTGATTCTGTCATAAAATCGTCATGGATGTACATGCATGACAAAAAACCTGACCTACTGTGACAAACACGTATCATCACGGAAGTGTATTTTTGTTGTAGTGAAATGGGTGGCTATTACGGCGGCTTACGGGTTCATGGAAAAGTGTGTCAAGTAACTTGATAGCTCAAGATTGGGATTTTCTCCTCCGACGATGGAGAGATATTCTCGGGCCCTCTCGGTGTTACGGTATCCATCATCGTATGGCCAGACACAATGTGATTTGATCATAGGGATGCCGGAACACGGAAACGAGAAAAGAGAACAATACTGGTAACGAGGTAAGCATAGTGGACAAGTTGTTGATCCACGGGAATGCCAACATGTCTCACCTCGGGTATTTGTAATATATCGCAAAGTAACAGGAATAGCACACGGCAACTGGAGGTTCACTCGAATATTCATTCGTGTGGGTATAGGGGTAAATATGGGTGTCCACGGCTCCGATGTTGGTCATTGATCGGAAGGGGTTCTGGGTCATGTCTATACTTTGTCGGATTTTGGGTTCCGGCAGACCCTTAAGGTTCGAACTCTGGGGTGCGCGCGGAGATCACACCTCCTACCTACTCACGTCTCGTCGCCTCGCAAGGATCTAAACTACACAAAGAACAACACAATTGACACGAGGTTTATACTAGTTCGGGCCACCATTGTGGTGAAATACCCTACTCTAGTTTGTGGTGTGGTGGATTGCCTCTAGGGCTAATGATGAACGATACAAAGGAAGAACTGCCTCGCAAGGGGAGGAGTTCTTGTGGAGGTGATTCCTCTTGGGAAGGATTGAATCCGGATCCCTTTCTACCGTGGTGGCTAGCCCTATTTATAGAGCAAGGCCCTGGTCCTCTTCCCAAATATTGGGCGGGAAGGGCGCCAACAATTGGCCATTTTGAAGGGGAACATCTAGTACACTTATCCTGACTAAAGTTGGCCCTCGCCTTCCAAAGACTCTGACGATGATGCCGGCTTGGGCTCCACGATGACCTCCATCCTGCCGTTCTGCTGGTCTTAGTCTTGTTGCACCGAAATGGTTGCCTTTTCTTGATACCATTGCTTGCGCTTGCCCCTTTGCACCAAAGAGGAAACAAGGACTCTGTGCAGGCCGGCGCCCGCCTGGCACCCGCCTGGCTTCGGTCGTCATGGCTTGCGTCATGGGCACCTCATGAGGTACCCCGCCTTGATCTCTCCGCCTCCTCGCGAGCCATCCTGACGAGGCCGTGCCTGAGGAGGCTTCCTGTCGTTCGCCACGCGAGGGTCTTGAGCATGTGTTGACGGAGATGGGCCGTACTGGGCCACTCCTTGAGCCACGCCGCAGGCTGCAGGCAGGCAAGTCTGGGTACCCCCGTTCCTAGAACACCGACAGTAGCCCCCGGGCCCAAGGCGCGCCCAGACTTGGCTTAGCAGAGAAGCGAAGGGCAAGTGCGAAGCGCCGCGGGCCCCAACAGCCTGCGGCCTTGGGCGCTGCGTGGCGGTTGATTGGACATGGGCGTCCCTGTTTCCCCATGATGCCTCGGCAACCGCACGACTTGACAAGTCCCTTCATGCAAAACGGGTCATAATTACCTATGATCGTGGAGGCCGGCAGTTGGCCACCTCCGGCTATATGTACGGAACGGCGCGAGCCCTTCTAGTCCATCCCTTGCTGCTACTCCCCTTCTTCTTCCCGGCCGCTCGTCGTCCCCATGGATCCGCCGAAGAGGTTCTCAGCCGTGGAGAAAGGAAAGGCTCGCCAGGGAGGGCCTGGCTCCCCTCCGACCAAGCGTGGCCGGGGCCGCCCTGGCAAGCACCCTTCGGCCCAGGCTGCGGCTTCCCGTGGTCATGGAAGCAGTCCTCTGCGCGGCGGCGGGCGCCCGGCTGCCGACGAGAGGTACGCCGCGGCTGTGCGACCCCCCAGGCCATGTTCCCGCTCGGTGGAGGTGCTGCCGGAGTTCGTCGTGTGGTCGGCGGATCCGACTGGCACCTGGCTCTAGCTTCCCCGCTTCTTTGTAGGTGAACTCCCGGCTAGTGCCCCGGGCGGCCTTTGGCTTCAGGCGGATGGTTGCTACAGCAGGGCCTCTTGGGCCACGCTGGAGGTCTCCGCCGCCGGGAAGGCGGCCCTGACCCGCGGCTGGCAAACGTTTTCCCGCGTGCGCGGCATGAGCCAATGGTGCACTCTACACTTCAAGTTCGATGGCGATGCCACCCTCTACATGAGGGTGTTCGGGGAAGACGGTCGCCATGCTGGATGCTGCCTCGAAGACGATGACCACGGTCGTGCGCCCAGCCCCGACGTTGATCGGGATGAAGGTGGTGGGAGGCGCGCGAGCAGCGGCGCCCGAGGCCCGCCAAGCTCTGGTGACTCCCCATTGGACGGCAGCTCCTCCAGCGGTGGTCGCGACCAGCTCTCTCGCCGTCACGCCCGCCTGGGAGAGGGCAGTGGGTCGGCCCGCCACTGCACCTCGGTGAAACGGGAGATGGAATCCAGCTGAGCTCCGAAGGCAGTACGAGTCCTTGCCAGGAGTTGATGTCGGGCAAGTTGCGCCCATTTTGCTTTTCTTCCTTCCCTGCACAAAAAGAAGGTAGTCTGGTGCCCCACGGGGGCGTGTTGGACTATTGCTGTTTAATTATCGCACCGTTTCTACTGTTTTTGCATTGTGTTTTCGTTCCGCGTGTTTATGTGTGGAAATCACTTAGCTTGGGAGAAGCTCGTCGTGGTCTTTGCCTCCTGAGGCTAGGGCCTCACCATGCGCCTTATGTCCTGCAAAGGTTAGTCAGTAGGGGTAGTCTCCAGCCTTGGTAGCGGGCACAACCAACCCAGGTCCCGTGATCGTGTCGCGATGCCCGTGGGGCACGGACTGGGAGGGGTGCTCCCACAGGGCTCGGATAGGGAAGTGCCAAACCACCTGGGCAGAAAACACTCGTGAGGGTGCCTGTGTTCCTCCCTCGTGAGACTTGTGCGAGAGAAAACAAAGCAAACAAGTGAAATGGATGAAGGGTCGTGGGCTAGAAACGGTAACAGCTTCGATAGAACTTCAAATAGGAACAAGCAAACCAACTGCAGAAAGCAACTGAAAAAAAGCCGTGTCCGGCACCTAATCTAGTCCTCGACGTCTTCTCACCGGCACGGAGCTAAGTGCTGCCACTGGGCGTGGGCGGGAGCCCCCGAGGCCCAAGGGCGGCACTCCGGAGACTCCGGGGCATGTACAGACCCACTCATTGTTACATGAGAGTGTCACGGGCGGCGAGCTTCACAGGCGTTTGCCTTCTTCACAGGCACCGGGCCTTTTCCAAAACACAGCAACTTCACAGGCATTCGCCTTGTTCACAGGCACCGGGCCTTTTCCAAAACACAGCACTTTCACATGCATTCGCCTTCTTCACAGGCACCGGGCCTTTTCCAAAACGCAGCAACTTCACAGGCATTCGCCTTCTTCACAGGCACCGGGCCTTTTCCAAAACGCAGCAACTTCACAGGCATTCGCCTTCTTCACAGGCACCGGGCCTTTTCCAAAACACAGCAACTTCACAGGCATTCACCTTCTTCACAGGCACCGGGCCTTATTCATGGGTAAAATATTCGGAGATGTGTAATGTTCCACGCGTTCTGGACGAGCACCCCCTCCTGGGTCTCCAAGCGCGCGGAGCCGGGCCTGGAAACATGAACAACCTTGAATGGGCCCTCCCACATGGGAGAGAGCTTATGCAGCCCATCCCTGGAGAGAACCCGTCTGAGCACGAGGTCCCCTACCTCAAGAGTCCTGGGGCGGATGTTGTGGCAGTGGTATCGCCGTAGTGCTTGTTGGTACCTTGCTGCTCGTAGCGCGGCTTCTCGACGGCGCTCCTCCCCCAGAACGAGATCCGTTCCCTGCATGGCGTCCTGCTATGCCTCGTCGAATGCCAGGACCCGTGTGGAACGACGCCTGACCTCGTGAGGGAGAACGGCTTCAGCCCCATAAACTAGGAAGAACGGGGTCTCACCAGTCGGCTTGGTCGCGGTCATGCGGATAGACCACAGCACGGATTGGAGCTCGTCGTACCAGCCCCTGCCGCAGGCTTCCAGCTTCTTCTTGAAGGTCCTGGTTTTGAGGCCCCTAAGGACCTCCACGTTGGCTCGCTTAGCCTGGCCATTGCTCCGGGGGTGCGCCACCGAGGCATAGCATATCTGTGTTCCAAGGTTAGCACAATATGTTTTGAAGAGATTGCTGGTGAATTGCGAGCCGTTGTTGGTGATAATGCGGTTAGGCACCCCAAATCGGCTCACGAGGCCCTTGATGAACTTGACTGCTGAGCCCGCGGGTATGGTGCGGATGACCTCCACCTCGGCCCACTTGGTGAACTTGTCCATGGCGACGTAGAGGTAGCGGTAGCCCCCTGGCGCCCGAGGGAACGGGCCCAGAATGTCTAGCCCCCAAACTGCGAACGGCCATGAGAGGGGTATGGTCTGCAGTCCTCTCACCGGCTGGTGGATCTGCTTGGCGTGGAACTGGCAGGCCTCACAAGCCTTTGCCAGCTCAATGGCGTCATTGAGTGCTGTGGGCCAGTAGAACCCACTGCGAAATGCCTTGCCAACGAGGGTCCGCAAGGATGAGTGGTGCCCACAGTCTCCACCGTGTATGTCTGCCAGCAGCTCCTTCCCTTGCTCTCTGGGAATGCAACACAGGGACACGTCGTTCGGCCGCCTTCGGTAGAGCTCCTCATCCTTGACGCTGTAGGTCGTGGCCTGCCGTGCCACGCGCTCCGCGTCCTCCTCCTTCTCCGGCAGAGTCCCTTGCATCAAGTAGACCTTGAATTCTGCCATCCAGCATTCTTCCTGAGGCTCCATCCCCAGAAGCAGGCGTGCCCCCGAGGCCGGGCCGCGGGCCAGGGCTCCTGAGGCAGGTGGCTGAGGGAGTTCCTCCCTAGGCTGCATTGTGCTTGATAACGTCGGTGTCACCGAGGGTTTGAAGAGTCGCTCCTCGAAGACGCCAGGCTCCTGAGGCAGCCGTCTAGATGCCCTCTTGGCGATGTCGTCAGCCTCTTGATTGGTACCGCGAGGCACATGCTGCAACTCTAGTCCCCAAAATTGTTTCTCCATCTTGCGGACCTCAGCGAGGTACGCTTCCATGTGCTCATCCTTTGTCTCATACACTTTGTTGGAGAAGTTGACGAGGAGTTGCGAGTTACCCTTGATGGTGATTCGTTTTACTCCCAAGGCGATGGCTGCCCTCAAGCCCGCTATCAGGCCCTCATATTCTGCTATGTTGTTGGAGACCTTCTCCCCATGCTGGAAACAGGGCTGCACGGCATAGTAAAGCTTGTCCTGAGTGGGGGATATGAGCACTGCACCTGCCCCTGTGCCCTGCCGCGTGAATGCTCCGTCGAAGTACATCACCCAACCATCCGGCGCTTCACTTCCTGGGGAGAGCGACTGATCCTCACCCAGTTTGAGCCCTGGCGCCTCTGTCCATTCCGCCATGAAATCTGCGAGCGCAGCCCCCTTAATGACCCTGGTAGTGCTGAATTCTAGCTGCAATGCTTGTAGTTCGATGTTCCATTCGGCAACCCTCCCCGCTGAATTGGGGCTCCTGAGTACCCTTTCCAGGGGGTAGGCTGAGACGACCTTGATGGGATGGCCCTGAAAGTAGTGCCGCAGCTTGCACGAGGCTACCAACAGTGCGAGGAGGAGCTTCTAAGGCATTGGGTATCGTGCCCTTACGTCCCGCAGCACCGTACTGACGAAGTACACTGGGTGCTCGACGAGATTGAGGGTGCCAGCGTGGCCCGCATCCTCTGGAGGTCGGGGCGCCTCCTGGGGCGGCACGGTCCTCAGTCCTTGGTCATCCGAAGGAGCCTCCTCTCCTCCTGGTGTGCTCTCTTGGCGGGGCTGATCTTTCTCTGCTGTGGTCATGGTCTCTACGAGGCCTTCTGGGCCCTGTTCTGCCTCGGCCGGGAGTGCGACGGCGGTCGAGGCCTGACGCTCCTTTCAGACTGCTACCAGGGTTGCGCTAGCGGAATAAGGGGTGGCTGCAAGGTAGAGCACCAGGGGCTCTCGAGGGCGAGGGGCCACCATCACCGGGGGGCTGGTGATGTACCTCTTGAGGTCTTGGAATGCTTTGTCGGCCTCTTCAGTCCATTCGAAGGGGCCTTTCTTCTTCATCAGCTTGAAGAAAGGCAGCGCCCGCTCTCCTAGCTTGGAAATGAAACGTCCTAAAGCGGTTACGCGCCTAGTGAGCTTCTGCATTTCCCTGAGGGTCTTTGGCGGGCTCATGTCCTCAGCTGCCTTGACCTTCTCTGGGTTAGCCTCAATGCCCCTGTGTGATACGAGGAAGCCTAGGAACTTGCCTGAGGGGACTCCAAACACACACTTCTCCGGGTTGAGCCGCAGGTCCACTTCGCTGAGGCTCGCGAAGGTTTCTTCCAGGTCTTGTATCAGGGTCTTCGCCTCCCGAGACTTCACCACAATGTCATCAACATACGCTTCAGCGTTCCTCCCGAGCTGTCGCCCCATAGCGATGTGCATCAACCGTTGGAAGGTTGCGCCTGCATTGCGCAACCCGAACGGCATGTAGGTGTAGCAGTATACCCCACATGGGGTTAGGAAGGCCGTTTTCTCCACGTCCTCCACCGCCATTTTGATCTGATGATAGCCCGAGAAGGCATCCAAGAAGCACAGCAGGTCACACTCGGCGGTGGCGTCAATGATCTGGTTGATGCGAGGAAGCGGGAATGGATCCTGCGGGCAGGCTTTGCTCGACATACATGCGTTCCTTTCCCCCCTTCTTTGGCACGACGATAGGGTTGGCCAGCCAATCTGGGTAGCAAACCTCGCGAATGACCCCTGCTACTTCTAACTTGCCGATCTCTTGGACGATGAAGGCATGCTTCTTACTGGACTGCCACCGTGCCTTCTGCTTCACAGGGCGCACGTTGGGACACACGTTGAGATGGTGCTGAATTACAGCCCTCGGGACTCCCGCTAGCTGATTAGGCTCCCACGCAAACACCTTCCTATTCGTGCGCAGGAAACTGACCAGGGCCTTCTCCTGCTCAGGCTCGAGGTTGGTGCCAATCGTGAAGGTAGCACCGGTGGGCTCACACTCGTAGACCGGTACCTGCTTGGTTTCCGCCTTGTCTTGGCTGAACAGCTGCTCTTCTTGGCCGGCGCAGCCCTCTTGGGCTCGGGGGCGGCTGAGCTGGCGGGCTGCGCCATCGCCGCAGTCTTGAAGGCAAGCTTGAGCGCTTGCAATGCAACCCCGGTGTCTCCGGACACCGTAAGGACGCCGTTGCTCCCGGGCATCTTCATGAGGTTGTACGTTGGGTGAGTTGCAGCCATGAATCGGGCTAGGGCCGGGTAGCCGAGGATGGCATTGTACGGGAGGCCGATGGGGGCGATGTCGAAGTCGATTAGCTCCGTGTGGAAGTTGTCGTAGGTGCCGAAGGTCACCGGGAGGTGGATCTGTCCCAGGGAGCTGGTGGAACCGCCTCCGACGCCCAAGAAGGGCCTGCTGGGCTGAAGCCGCTCTGGCGGCACGTGGAGGAGGCTGAAGGCTTCCACCGAGAGCATGCTGAGGCCAGCACCGCCGTCGATCAGGGTCCTCGTGATGGCCACCTGGAAGATGGTGGGGGTGCACAACATTGCGAGCGTGCCCAAGCAGGCTGAGTTGGAGGGGCGATCATCTGAGCTGAAGGCCAGATCGGCCATAGGCGCCGTCCAACCTAGAGGAACCCCACACTGCGCGAAGGCTGCGCCGATCTGGCGAATGATTGGCTTGACGTGGCGGCCTGAAGGTGGCGCCTGCGAGCCACCCAAGAGAGCTGCAATGACCGGGGGCGTCGGTGCAGCGTACTGGGCGAGGAAGAGGCTGCACAGCTCCTCCCAAGAGGCCACAGAAGCCGTTGGCAGGTGGAGCAGCCACATGCACGGTATGCCGGTGAGGGCCATGGGAAACCAGTTAGCCATGACCCTATCGTTGCCCCCGGCCTCGAGGACGGCCTCCTCGTATGCCAGCAGGAAAGCCAGCGGATCCGCCATGTCGTTGTAGCGTGGTGGCATCTCTGGCTTGAACTTGTGCGGCCACTGCACCTGCCGCAAGGCGGGGGCCAAAGCTCGGAGCCCCCTGGCCCCAGTGCTGGCGCTGGCAGCCGAAACGGGTGGCGCGTCGCCCATCATGAGGGCGAAGGGCGGTGTTGGTGGAGAGCAGGCCAGCAGAAGGGGAAGCTCCGGCGCACCCCTACCTGGCGCGCCAAATGTCGAATTTCGGGTTCCAGCAGACCCTTAAGGTTCGAACTCTGGGGTACACGCGGAGATCACACCTCCTACCTACTCACGTCTCATTGCCTCGCAAGGATCTAAACTACACGAAGAACAACACAAGTGACACGAGGTTTATACTAGTTCAGGCCACCATTGTGGTGTAATACCCTACTCTAGTTTGTGGTGTGGTGGATTGCCTCTGGGGCTGATGATGAATAGTACAAAGGAAGAACAGCCTCGCGAGGGATGTTCTTGTGGTGGTGTTGTCCCTTTGGAGGGGTCGATTCCAGATGCCTCTATACTATGGTGGCTAGCCCTATTTATAGAGCGAGGCCCTGGTCCTCTTCCCAAATATTGAGCGGGAAGGGCACCAACAATTGGCCATTTCGAAGGGGAACATCTAGTACACTTATCCTGACTAAAGTTGGCCCTCGCTTGCCAAAGACTCTAACGATGATGCCGGCTTGGGCTCCACGATGACCTCCATCCTGCCGTTCTGCTGGTCTTGGTCTTGTTGCACCAAAATGGTTGCCTTTGCTTGATACCCTTGCCTGTGCTTGCCCCCTTTGCACAAAAGAGGAAACAAGGACTCCGTGCAGGCCGGCGCCCGCCTGGCACCCGCCTAGCTTCGGTCGTCATGGCTTGCATCATGGGCACCTCGTGAGGTACCCCGCCTTGATCTCTCTGCTTCCTCACGAGCCAGCCTGAGGAGGCTTCCTGTCATTCGCCCCGCGAGGCTTGGCCCCTCGCGAGGGTCTTGAGCATGTGTTGATGGAGATGGGCCGTACTGGGCCACTCCTTGAGCCACGCCGCAGGCCGCAGGCAGGCAAGTCTGGGGACCCCCGTTCCCAGAACGCCGACATACTTCACCTAACCTATAGGGTCACATGCTTAAGGGTCATCTAT